>NC_091129.1:130803911-131103911 GCF_040183065.1 Periplaneta americana | reverse complement strand
CATTACACAATGATGATGTTAAAAGAATGTGAAAGCATTTATTCTCCTGTTTTATAAGCATTTGTATTTAATTATACACAGTGTTAATGGTGGAAATAAACATGTAGCAATTTTAATTTTTTCATTTAACCTATTGGTCGACTTCACGAAGTGCAGTTACAGTACCGAATTGTAATGTACTACAAGATACATTCTCAGATCTCAAACGTAAATCTTTTTCGGTTACCTGCCAAAGTTTGTACTGTAGAAAGCTGCGCTCTACGTCGCATGATGTGATATGAGCAAAAAGAAAAAACCTAACATCATTGCAGTCTCTAAGAAACAGTCCTTTATTCTCGGGTGACTCTATGCCCACTAATTTGCTGTTTATGTTACCAAATGTTCCGTATCCGTTATTTTTATATAAAATTGATTTCCACTTCTGTTTTACACGTTCAGTAACCGGTGTAGCCTACTTGATGTCTCATTAATTCTCTGCATCATTTTCTAAATTAATTTGAGGGCTTCCGGCGTCTCTTACTCTGACTTTTCTAACCGTGTAAGAGTTTCAGACACAGTTTGTATGAAAACCAAATTATTCGTCAGAACCTTCAAATCCAGAGCGTTTTCCTTTGCGTATTTGCTGGCATCTATTCTACAGTACCCCCACCCACTGTACGCTTTACCACTATACTCAGTACGCAGTTATACGGATTTCCCACTGAACTGCTCTATTGGGTCCGAAGTCTCGAAGCCTGCTTATAAGTGAGAATGGGAGTAGACATTTTTAATCTTAATGGGTGCAATATACACAATATTTCGTCTATTTTTAGAATTGACAATGCAAATTTTAATCAGTTTTTATTGTTATATTAAATTATAAAAAGAAATGAAAATGGGAAATAATGATGTTTTGGAAAGAGGTTCCAAATAAGAGATACGTGTATTATTTAACTTTATTTTTTAACATGGACAAAAAGTATTATCATTGGGTGAAAATTAAAGCGATATATAACATTGTTACATCATGTGGATACTTTAATAAATCCAGGAACATTTTAAAATTGAAGGGGTTAGTGCAACAATGGTCTAACTCCTCTCAACAGCAATTTTGTTGTTTATTGATTTTTATTTGAAATATGTAGAGACTATTTCACGAATTACGCACTTATGTTTTGATGTTTAAATAAAGTAAATATTGTCAGACTAGCCAATTTTAACTGATTTTAGCTATTGATATTATTGTCATCTCAATGAATAATTAATTGTAGTCATTAATAATGATAACTTAATCATTTAAATTAGTAATTTTTGTAATGAATAATTGAGGACAATGGATAATTAAAAATTGACCTAATTCGTAATTAATTTTAATTAATAGTTCAATTAATCTTTCATTGGTTCTTACGTAGTTTATGGCAGACAAACTGACACGACTGGAAGCATTAACGCCTTTCGTAAACTCTCAAAGGTGAGCATCATAATAAAACCAAATAAGGCTTCTAAATAAGAGATACTATCTCTTAATAGGACCCCTAGGTATCTCTTATTAGGGAACGGAATAAATAAAAATGAAATAGCTACCCAAGGTCATAAATTATTATCTTTCTTATTAGCAATCTACCTCATTATATGCAACATTTTCCCAGCAATTTTATAAAATTAATAATAAATTTGTTGTACCTTATATTAACTGCTGTTCACTTCCTTAACAAAGACCATCAAAAAGTTCAAAATGTGAGAAATTACTTTTCTTGCTCTCAGCTGCGTTGCTTACTTTCAGCTGAGGTTAGACAAAGAACACGATGTCTTAGAACAGTGGCCGGCAGATGCTGCAGTTATGACGTAAGAGCAAGTCAGGCCTCAAGAGCTTGGAAGAGCGAGCAGTTGAGTCGTATTACTGTCATCACGCACCAGCGCAGTGGCGTCAGTGAAGCAATGATACGACAGTTCTTGGAGATAAATTGATGGAATCACATTCCTGTATTTTGCTAGGGAATAACTACTCTGCGGTCATGATGGCAACATTCTTGGCAAATTCCCAGTCATTAAAAGAACGCATGTTCTTTGCAATGGCTAGTGAAATCCTATATCTTAAGCCTTAAGCTTACCATTGATTCACTGACAGTAGCTTCACTTAACAATTTATCTTTCAATTGCTGCACTAGTACTTGTCGATATTCTCCCCCATATTTGTCATAATCATTTGTGTGGCATAGAGAATAATGGCATTGTATATTAAATTTCTTTACATGCTGAAACAGCTTGCCAGAAATCAAACACTTCGCCATTCCTCCATACTCCATAACACAGTTTGATCTCGACAAAGCATTTAACTTGGGCACGGTAGTAACACAAAGTGATGGTGTGTTTCAAAAGTTGAAATATACTTTGCATACTACTCACCAAGTTAGGGCCTATATAGTTCAATCTGTATATTGTGTAGGAAAATGTCTGTTAAAAACACTTGAACTGTTTTCAAGTTTCCGAGTAGACAAAGTGTTGTAGTACTGCTTAAATTATTTGTTTCTATATTTGTATATTTATAGCAGTTTCGGAGCCTCATTTACATAATGCGAACGCTTCTGCAGCTGGCTGTATTATGAATATCATATTATTATAAGTATATTAAATTTGATTACAAACCAAAATATTTTGTTACATTGATTTATCACGGATGTACAGTTTTGTTTTCGTACAAATGTATTGTAATTGTGCTGTTCCCATACTACCTCAGACGAATGGATCGCGCTCTGTCATTGCATAGGCGCCGTACCACCACTGTTCAGATGAACCTTCTCTCCTCGCTGTGCTCAGTATGCAGAGATTGCCGAGCAAAGAGCGTGGCGGCTCCGTGGTATGACGTCACAGAGCACGGAACATGCCGGTCACTGTCTTAGAAGCACAAACATTGATTTACCATAGTTGTCGAAAGATGGCAAATTATACCGGAGAAATGAACAATGTATCTCTTATTAGGAACCTGTCTCTTATTTGGGTACTTTACCTTATATAAAAAAAATCTAAACGTAACTTGTATGCTCTTTGTATCATACTTTTCATAACACAGGCCTGTACAGAACAAAATCATACTGTAACAATTATATTACAGTCTTGAATTTAACCGTTGTCTGACGTTTCAATCCCCAACTCCGAGATGCATTCAAACATACACTTGGCTTCGCAATGCAGACTACGGCCGGTATTTTTCGTTCCATAACAGTATATTCTGCTAAGGCAGGTATGCTCATTCTCTGACTCCCGATTACGTTCTGTAATCATAACCTTCCAATGTAGAGCGTGCTGTTCCTCCTTCGAAGCTCGACGGATGACTGCGGAAGGCAGTTCAAGTACTTAGTAAACGCACGAACAGTGCGGGACAATGACAAGTCAAAACCTTCTGTAAGCAAGCGATCATTGCGTACAGTGGGAGGAAGACTATTTTTGTTGTGCGTTCGGTGAAAAAGTAAAATGTTTACTATGTTGTAAGATACTGAGCAACATAAAACGACATTATACGCTCTGCCATCCAGAACATGGCGAAGTGACAGGGAAGCTGTTTTCTGTAATAAGTATTCATATACCAACGTTGCTGTTATTATTATTATTATTATTATTATTATTATTATTATTATTATTATTATTATTACTATTAGTGTTATTGTGGTGATTTTATTCCAACAAAAATACGTGTCATGATAAAATAATTTTTCAGAGGCACTACAGTTTCAAGAATTGAAAGCACTTCATGAAAGACCGAACATTGAAGAGAGTCGAACAATTCAGAGTATAAGTTTAGGAGTAAGTTATGTAATATGTTGGGAATTAGCAAAGGCGCTAAAACCCTTCACGGATGGTGAACTTGTAGAGAGATGTATGGAGCCTGAACAAAATATAGTTAATTATACCTCTGTACTGGAATGACTCAAATGTGAATTCACAAAACATAGATTTAGTGATTTTAGACGTATGGAGAGTGATATTAATCTTTTTTTTTTAATCCCTTCATAGTAAATTTAGTACAATCCGTGAGAGTTCAGTTCCAAGACGAGTTAATTGATTTGCAAAGTGACGTAGAATTCATAACTAAATGCAGAGAGTATGACTTGACAAGCATAGAAGTATTTAAAAAATGAACAAAACGAAATATCGCAAGATGAGCTTATTCGCTGCCACTATGTTAACTATCTTTGCCTCGACATTACGTGTGCGAACTATTTTCGAAAATTAAGATTGCTAAATCCAAACATAGGTCCCGATTAACAGATGAGCATCTTTTCAGCCAGCTGTAAATTTCACTAAATTCGTTGAAAATAGATTTCCGATTACTTGCAGAAAAGAATGCACATGTTGAATAGACCGCAATGTATAGTGGAATATGAAAATAATATTACTTATGATATAATAATATCATAACTACATTAAATATAATAAATAATGTAATAACTTAATATTACAATGTATACACTTTCCTTTTTCAAATTCAGTTTATTATCCGTATATTTGTAAGAGTGTGAGAGCTATGGCACGGGCGGTGCTGCAATGTAGTTGCGGAGCCCAGTCCGTACGCTGTGTGTGTTATGCAGTGCAGCATCATCCGTGTAATCGGGGCTTTTACAATTTTGAGCATACCTGTGCTAAGGTCTTAAGAATTTCATTTCAGCTGTTTCTATTAATCTATATATATATATATATATATATATATATAAAATTTGAACTGGTAATGGAAATTACGGGAAAACGGCTGAACGGATTTCAATAAATGACCACTCATTTTGAAGCTTGTAACTCAAGGTTTTTCAGAAAAGTAGTAGTTTTTCATTGAAATGTCAATTTTTCAACATAATTTTCCTATGTTCCAAAATCCATCTTTCGTCAGTTTTGAGAACTAGTTAATTGCATTTCAGAATAAAACAAAACACACACTACAGTAAACAATATTACACGAAGGCCATGATCTGCAAGAATGCTGACATATTTAGAGCTCAAATTTAATTGGTTATTAAAAACTTAACTTACTAAGAATAATTTACAGGTTCGATTCTGTGGTGTGTAATTTTCTGGGTACAGCTCTGTATTGGATATTAAAAACTACAAAACTTGAGGTGGTTTGATGAAATTATTACCATTAGAAATAAAATATTATTGTAGTTAATGCCATGATGTGACTACTTTTCATTAATCATACATATTAATCCTATATTGATATGAAAGTGAAACGTTTTGGGGTTATATAAGTAGATGTATAGAATAACTTAAATTAGATTTTGATTTCTATATTTTACTGAGTGGTGGCTATATAGTATATATAGTATATGTTACTGAAAGCTATAAGACTTACGTAAGATAATAATATTATTAAGAATCAAATATTTTTATAGTTATTAATCAAATGGGGTTGGGTTTTTTTCATATATTTAATGGCAGTGTGGTGTAGATATTTTGTATGCGTGGTTCTCTTCAGTATTGGCTCGAGAGAGAGAGATCTTTCATTATTATGGAAGCAAATAATTTTCAGAATGTCTGGTATTCTTCATTGAAAATAAATCTGAAAAATGTTTATTTGAACGTTTAATGAACTTAGTTTGCAGCATTTGCTGCACAAGCCACTAGTTTTATCTATTTGTAACCCAATTCTCACAACCATATGTTATAGAACTTTAACTGTGTACTCTGAATTGTTTTATTTCTCAAGCTTCCCTCACACATTTCTTTTAGAATCTGTTGAGTTTGGCACTGACGTCTTTTACTTACTATTCTTTTTTGCAATATGATAATATATTAATTCCCAAGTAGTTAATATGTTTGACTAATATAATAGATTTATTGTGTATCCATAGTTTACAACTCATGCTGGTTTTACCTCAGAAAGCAATAAATAATAGATTAAAAATTAGTATAATGATTAGTTAAGGTTCTGATGTTCTATTGCCGCATTTTTAGCCACTGTAATTTTATCATCAGTTTCAGTTTAAGACTGACTAATATACAGCATTAGAAAAGGCAGTATTTCCAAGTTAACCCTTAAATTGGCAAAACTTCATTTCTCACACTAGTTTATTAAACCTTGTCGGACTGTAAAGAAAACAACTATCGTAATGTATATATTTTATATGAACCAACAATCCCGTTCTATAATAGTACATTATGCAACGAGCCTATAATGATAGTAATTAAGAAGCGAGTATGGATGTTTATGAAACGAGCACAAGCGAGTTTCATAATTTTCATACGAGCTTCTTAATTACCATTATTGGCGAGTTTCATACGACTTTTTATGCTCAACCATATTTCTAACTTAAAATTAATTCAAATGTATTCATTTTATTTGTATCTGACAAGATCAGAAGTGACCTTGTTCTAGGTCGTGAATTGTGAGATGTGCGCAGACGCGAAAGTATTGATTTTTTCCGAGGAACAATAATGTCATTGACTTTGTGTAATCCCGTTAAACTTGGTATAACCTTGATTATTGAATTCGACATTGAAAAATGAGATGACAAATTGAATTTATTTGAATATTATTTACAATTAACGCTAATTATTGTAGTAACAGAACATAACCTTCTGCGACAGTGTTGGATTTCCAGCCTCCGTAACTTTTCGCTAATTCTCTTTCGATTGCATATCCGAGAATAATCGATACTTGCGGTTTTATAACGGTACAAAGCTGACTTGTTATTGGCTGAACACCTGTAAGCTGAGTTGTCATTGGCTGAAAACAACTGCACTTTAATGAGTAGGTGTACTTTAATGACATGCATTAAAGGACTGCTACCAGGTGTATAATTACTACATTTCGGCATGGTCGAGCATAAAGATAAATATAGCCTGTCCCACATTGATGTAATAGGTCTGATGGTGAGAGTACGAGGTACCATACCCTCCTTCTTTGCCAACACATGTAAAAACCTGGGGCTAACACACAGCATTGTGAAGGAAATAGCCATTTGTGCCCTCAAAGGATCGGTTCAGATATTGAGAAATCATTTGTATGAGAGTGATAATGGAAATTTCAAGTTATCTTAACCGATGGCTGTTAATTGGTTTAGACATCAATCCCAATAAATCCGTATTATTATTTTCTCGCGGTATATCTGATGATATTTTTTCCCCCTTTCTTAACTGTAAATGAGCACAAACGCTACTTAGATGTAATTTTTTCTGACATTTTGTATATTCGATTCCCTAACCGTTTCAAATGTATATCATTTTACCTTTTAGGTGTGTTTCCAAATTATATGTAATACACTTTGTCAAATCTGGCAACCTTTTCATAAGGGAAGCTAAATTTATACGTATTATATATATATATATATATATATATATTACTGTGAAATTTTAATTTTCCTACCAATTTTTTTCTATTGTTCTTTTAAAATTATAGCATACTAGTGGCTTGTGCAGAAAATTCTGAAAACTAAGTTCATTAGACGTTCAAATAAAAATGTTTCAGATTGATTTTCAATAAAGAATACCAGACATTTTGAAAGTTATTTGCTTCCATAATAATAAAACATACTCCCTCTGAATGGTTTTTATGCCAAATACTTTTTCTTGAACCTATCCACCTTCAGTTTTTAAGTTTCAACGCGAAAACCCAAGTAACAATGTCAAGACGATCAGTGGGTTTTTCATGTGGGAGTAAAGCAATAGCTATTTCAGGTCATTGTGGATTGTAGATGAAAGTTAAAAAAAGTCAGGTTTGCTATACTTTGGAAAATTAGACATAGCATCTTGGTATAGCTGCTGTATGTAGAGCTTGAAATGTAGAGGGTAAAATCATTTTATCCTGCAAAGAGATTTTGCTGAAATAATCGGGAGACTACAAAATTTTGTAGGCCTCTTATTTTATAAGTAAATAATACCTTTTGGTCTTTCTTCAGGAACTGTAATTTTTACGCTCTCTCGAGCCAATACTGAAGAGAATGACGGATATAAATATCTAGACCACACCGCCATTAAGTATAGAAAAAGACCCAACCCCACTTGATTAATAACTATAAAAAATATTTAATTTGTAATAACAATATTATTATCTTACATAAGTTTTGTAGTTATCTATATAGCCGCCACTCAGTACATTATAGAAATGAAGATCTAATTTCAGATATTCTCTACATCTACTTATATAAACCCAAAACTTTTCACTTTCATCATCAATAAGGCATTAATATGTATAATTAATGAAAAATAGTCACGTCATGGCATTAACTATTATAATATTTCATTTCTAATGGTAATAATGTCATAAAACCACCTCAAATTTTGTAGATTTTAATATCCAATACACAGCTGTATTACACACCGCAGAATCAGACCTGTAAATTACTTTTAGTAAATCTTGAAGTTTTTAATAATCAATTAAATTTGAGCTCTAAATAATATGTCAGCAATCCTGCAAGTCACGGCCTTCACGTAATAGCCTGTTGTTTATTGTAGTGTGTGTTTTGTTTTATTCTGAAATGCAATTAGTTCTCAAAACTGTCGAAAGATGGATTTTGGAAAATAGGAGAATTATGTCGGAAAACTAACGCTTCACTGAAATTTACTATTTTTCTGAAAATCCTTGGATGCTAAGCTTCAAAATGAGTGATCATTCATTAAAATCCGTTCAGCCGTTTTCCTGTAATTTCCATTACCAGTTCGAATTATATATAGCTAGGCTATTAACCTATTGTATCCTATAGGATACTTTGTGTGAATTTAAGGGTTAAAAATGCCAATACGGACACTGACTACCGGTATATTATTAAAACATATTTCCTTGTTCCACACTACTTTCCCTCGTATTCTCTTTCAAGATGACATAGACTTGACTCGACGCTTTATTCTAAAATATATTTGCACTGTTTCATTTTATATCGTCGTAGACTAAGAAACACACTGTTTAAACGCCCTGTATGACTTTCGAATCTTCGTATGTTGCAATGTCACCATTAACTTGACATTTTTAATTCCATTCAATATCAGTCCCTACGAGTTTCCACCCTCTGACACGCGATTATTAAAACGGTCTAATATAAAGCGATGCAAGCAGCTTCCGCTTAGCTCGATTTTTATCCCTTCCCCTCTCCTGAACGCTTATTAAGATAGCAGCCATCACTGCAATTTTGTACCAAACAACAAGTCACGCAGGAGCAATAAATTCAGGAGTGATTCCACTTCCTGCAAAATTGTTATCGCGAGTCATGTTTAAAAGCGAGAAGTATACTTTAAAAATAAAATGAAGGAATTTTATGTGAAGACATAACTTAGGCCTGGGTACGTTAGCTCACCTACATTTACTTAAAGATATTCTTGTACCGATCTCAGTATGTCACGTTCATATCCGTTTTCTAGCTAGACTTCGGATGTTCCTCTCGCCAATATTGACTGAAGTTCAGTGGCGCACCCAGAAATATGGTTTGGCGGGACTATTTTTATAATCCGTATCATAAAGCAACGTTAAAAGCTATTACAGCTTTATTCTTACATGAAGCAGGATGATTTGAGGAGTACAGACTGCGTCACTGAGATATGATTGGCTAGTTGAAATGGTTAGAGCAATTAGACACACCTCGAAAGTTCGAGCAATTTAAAAAATATATATGTTGTAAAAAGCCCATTCACATATTGGCCTGTTTAAAAATAAATGTTTCAAAGATCACACACTTCCCATAATAATAGATACAGACACGCCAAGACATTGAAGCTTTCTTCTTTCACTCTTCCTTTCCCGCCTTCTTTTTTATATTTGGGAGTTTGAGCTCCCTTAGCCCCCTCTCCGTGGGTGCGCTCTTAACACTGTCAAGTTAAATTAAACCATTATTATTATTATTATTATTATTATTATTATTATTATATCCCTTCCTTTTCGTTACAGTCCATGTTCATGTAGCAATGTATTACCCTTTACGGAGAGGAAAATAATGTGACTGTAAGGGTGAGAATATTTGTAAGAATATAGGTGGAAGGATGAATTGGCTCGTGTACGATTCATAGTGTTCTGCCCAAGGGCAGGTCTTTCACTGCAAACCCAGCATTCTCCAGTCTTTCCTATTTCCTTCGTTCTTCTTAGTCTCCGCATATGATCCATATAACTTAATGTCACCTATCATCTGATATCTTCTTCTGTCCCGAACTCTTCTACCGTTTACCATTCCTTCCAGTACATCCTTCAGAAGGCAATTTCTTCTCAGCCAGTGACCCAACAAATTCCTTTTCCTCTTCCTGATCAGTTTCAGCATCATTATTTCTTCACCCGCTCTTTCCAACACAGCTTCGTTTCTTATTCTGTCTGTCCATTTCACTTGCTTCATTCTTCTCCAAATCCACATTTCAAATGCATCTAGTCGCCTCTCTTCACTTCGTCGTAATGTCCATGTTTCTGCCCCATACAAAGCATTTCACTATTCTCTTTCTTAGTTCTTTCTCCAGAGGTCCGCAGAAGACGCTCCTTTTTCTATTCAAAGCTTCCTTGGCCATTGCTATCCTCCTTTTGACTTGCTGGCAGCAACTCATGTTACTGCTTATAGTACACCCAAAGTATTTGAAACTGTCCATTTGTTCTACTGCCTCATTACGATATGGGTTCCAATAGTGAGTTAAAGTGCATATGAGTGTGTGAATGAAATTGAGAGCGAATGTGCGAGTGTAACTGTGACATTGTGGACACAGTGAAGAAGATTTTGTGATGAGTGAAACTGAACTCTGAATTAAGAGTGGGTATTGTACAATGTGAGTATGACAGTGTGAGTGTAACTGAGTGTGAGATCGAGAACTAAGAACACGGAGGAGTGAGAGAGAGAATGTGAGTGCATAAGAATGATCTAGATTTGTGATAGAGTGAGCGAGGAGGAATTGTGAATGTGAGTTTGGATGAGTGTAAGATGGATAATCCATGTAGTGTATGGATGTAAGTGAGCGACAGTTTGTGAGTTTTAGAGAGTGCGAGAGATTAATAATAATTAATGAGTGAGTGTAAATGGACGTGGGATTTTATAAGTTCGGAAATTTGTATGATTGCAAAATCGTGTGTGTGAGAGATCGTGGGTTTTTTATGATTGTGAGTTTGTGAATGTAAGCGTGGGACTGAGTCCTTGAGTGAAATATGTCTGAGATTATGAACGTAAGTAAGTACGCAGTTGCAGGAGTGAGAGAGATTCTGTAACAAGATTTTGAGTTGTGGTGTAACTAAGCATTAGATTGTGCGAGTAGGCCTCCTAGATTATGAATATGTGTATGCGAGAGGCATTGATAAGGAATATAATCTAATTTTATTTAGAGTCCAGTCTAAATGACATATCATAGTTTAAAATCAATAACACTTACAAAAGTAAATGATCATTGTATATTATAACATTGCAATGCAAACGTTTTCGCCCTTGGGCATCATCAGGCATTTGACTCACAATATCTTATACAATTTTACTATATATTAGCTGTGCAATATGTAACAGGTAATTTATGTTTACAATCTTGCGTATATTAATAAATAACTATTTGCATTGTTAACTCTATGGTAAGTAACAATCTGAAAATTTAAAATGAATACAGATATTAAAATTATATGTAATAAAATTGTAACTAAAATATAATATTGGTCTTATATTTCTTAACTAGTCGTACCCGTGCGCTCTGCTGCAACTGTTAGAAATAAATATAAAGTAATTACATAATTAAAATAGCACGTTTGTTCCAGGGAACATTTTTGTTTGATAGAAGGATAAATCGTTTAATATGTTACTTAATTTAAATTGCATTTAAATAATTAAAATGCGGTCATTTTGGTCCAGAGAGCAATCATTTGGTGCAATGACAATTCCTTTGACATGTTTCTTAATTGTTATTACATGCAACCATACTTTAATGAAGATTGACATATCATTTGGTTTTAATGTGTATACTTTATATTACTTACTATATGTTTGTGAAGTTACTGTAATAACATTGTAGAATTATGTCCATCTAGAGAAACTACACTTTCCAATGGTGAAATAATTATACAATTAATTAGCTTCCGACATTACTTCATACAAACACAGAAACATTCTCTTAGGCTATGTTTAATAGCTTTCGATTGTTGTTGTCCAAGGCCCCTTATAGACGAAGTCATTTGTTTTTATTTCAGTACAGCGCCTTAGATGGCGTTGTTATTGTAATTTTAAAACTCATTTATTTCATTAAAAATCAGTCCTATTAAAATTTTGTATAGAATAAAACTTATCGGAAATTATGTTTAAAGAAACTTTTGTTATATAATATTTTTCACGAAAATCAATAATAAGCGAGATATTTCGATTTATTGAATTCAGGCCCCCTTATGAGCCCCCTTTTAAATAAAGTACTTTGAATGCCACATAGCCTAAAATCTAAGTTACAACGAACTTAATTTATATTCCAATTTTCATATAAATCGGTTCAGCCATTATCGCGTGAAAAGGTAACAAACATCCAGATAGACAGACAGACAGGCAGAAAGACAGACATACAAACAAAAATTTCAAAAAAGCTATTTTCGGTTTCAGGATGGTTAATTATACATGTTAACACCAATTATTTTTCGAAAATCGAAAATTACCAGAAAAATTTTGGCTACAGATTTATTATTAGTATAGATTATAAAATTGTAATCATTAAAACAACATAATGAAATCATATGATTCCTCTTAAACTTCATAATAGGCCAATATACTTCTGTAGTTGAATGTTTGTAGTGCAAGTATTGATCAATTACCTGTTACATATTTCACAGCTAATATATAGTAAAATTGTATAAGATAATGTGAGTCAAATGCCTGATGATGCCCAAGGACGAAAACGTTTGCATTTCAATGTTATGATAAAGAATGATCATTTACTTTTGTAAGTGTTATTGATTTTAAACTATGATATGTAATTTAGACCGAACTCTAATAGTACATTATGCAACGAGCCTATAATGATAGTAATTAAGAATCGAGTATGGATATTTATGAAACGAGCGCAAGCGAGTTTCATAATTTTCATACGAGCTTCTTAATTACCATTATAGGCGAGTTTCATACGACTTTTTATGCTCGACCATATTTCTAACTTGAAATTACCGGTATTCAGATGTATACATTTTATTTGTAACTGAAAAGATCGGAAGTGACCTTGTTCTAGGTCGTGAATTGTGAGATGTGCGCAGACGCGAAAGTATTGATTTTTTCCGAGGAACAATAATGTCATTGACCTTGACGTAGTCCCGTTAAACTTGATAATATTATAATATTATAACCTTGATTATTGAATTCGACATTGGAAAACGAAATTACAAATTGAATTTATTTGAATATTATTTACAATTAACGCTATTTTTTTTTGTTGTAACAGAACATAACCTTCTACGACAATATTGGATTTCCAGCATCCGTGACTTTTCGCTAATTCTCTTTCAATTGCATATCCGAGAATAATCGATACTTGCGGTTTTATAACGGTACAAAGCTGACTTGTCATTGGCTGAACACATGTAAGCTGAGTTATCATTGGCTGAAGACCTGTACTTTAATGAGTAGGTGTACTTTAATGACATACATTAAAGGACTGCTACCAGATGTATAATTAGTACATTTCGGCATGGTCGAGCATAAATAAAATTAGATTATATTACATTATATTGAATATCGGAATATCTCTACCATCATACTTACTAAGGTATTGATAAGGAAGTTTAAAGATGTGTTTTGTGTTTTATTTGACTGAAAAGAACATTTAAAACGACGAAGATAAATAGTTGATTTGCCACAGAACAACACAACTCATTTTACATCTTCTGTTTTATACAAAAGACTACGTACTTACAATTCGAGATTGTTACCATGTAAAACGTGGTGGGAATATTTTGCATCTTCGCGCCGTGGCAGATGTAGCATTATCCAATTTTTGGAAGTAACATGGTATCGGCTCCATTATCAGAAACGCAAAGAAAAGAGAAGGAGAACCTATCTTTTGCATCCATTAACAAGAGGGCGCCTGAATTGCTCTTGGTGATGGTTGCTTTCCTTTCTGGATGATGGAATCAATATGAAGCTGTAAGACTCTGTGACATTTCTACTTCGCTGAACATAAAATTTCGTACAAAAATCTGGGGTTAAATACAGATAATTCGGATTTTATTGATGTTTTAGTCAAGACTTTGTAAATTTTATGTGAATAAATTATGAAGTGACAGAATGGAGAGAGAACGATAAAAACACAAATTTTCTTTTGTGTAATATTTTACAAGTACTGTTATATTATCACTTTGGAACACTACTTCTGTTTACTTTCTGTCTTCTCTTCCTTTTGGGGCGGAATGTAATTGTTTTATATGAAACATTTATACACGTACGTTTTCTAACACATTACATTCAGTGTCAAAGTTTGTAACAAATTTTCTTTTGAACTTTAAAATGCTGTTACCTTCTCTCGTTATGCTGCCTGCTATCCCGTGCTGTACAAAGAATAAGTTCGTCTTTCATTATCTGTGTACCCTGCGTAACTTCTGAAGACCTGTAACATTCCCGTTGGGTTTTAGAGAAGCAGGGATGGAAACGTTGAGTCTTTGAGATAACATAACGATTCAAACGCTCGTATATTCTGCAATGTCTTACTCTCATATTGTGCTGCTTAGGGATTTTAGGAGAGACCGTATTATATCGGCAATAAAATGTAATTTCCACATCTCTGAGCGCAGTGAATGAAATTGCCGCCTAATGTCTCATTTACTGCAACTCACA
The DNA here is from genome assembly GCF_040183065.1 of Periplaneta americana. Taxonomy (NCBI): domain Eukaryota; kingdom Metazoa; phylum Arthropoda; class Insecta; order Blattodea; family Blattidae; genus Periplaneta; species Periplaneta americana. The sequence continues at coordinate 131,089,206 of NC_091129.1, read as the reverse complement.
ATAGCAATCTCAACACGCCAGCTACTAGCGATCCCACTACTCGCCGAGCCTCGAGATGTTGCTATGAAGCAACTCTAGTAGGTCGTGAATTCTGACTCATCTAACGTGTTACATTATTATAATGACTGAAGAACTTGCGTTCCATTAGGGCCTATTCAGTACGGAGACTTCCCTACACAAGAAAGAATACAGGAAGTTGATGAAGAGGATGGAGTTGAAAATGGTGAATATGATGTTGATAAAAATGACAAAATAAAAGAAGAAGAAAAAGAAACAGGCAAAGGCAAGGGAAATAGCTTAAGTCGAGAAAAGAAAAGATACAGGCAGAAATGCATCAGGAATACACTCAAATTCGGGAACGACAATACTTTTCAGTTACACTATACAAATTTCTGAACTTATATTAAAAATTCCACATCCACTTACTAGTATTGTTGTTATTATTATTATTATTATTATTATTATTATTATTATTATTATTATTGACGATGTCGTTGAACAATGGCAGAAACAATTAAGTAATAATTTTAAAATAAATGACAAAGCCTTAAACACTATACTGTTTTGGGACGACCAAGTACTATTAAGCAACACAGAAGATGATTTACAAATTGCTATATTTAAATTAACTCAAATAGCTAACGAGTATGATATGAGAATTTCGGAACAAAAAACAAAAGTTATGGCTTTTGAAGGGACAAACCACTTGAGATGCAAAATAGTGATTAACGGAAAAATAATAGAACAAGTAAATAACTTTAACTATTTGGGATGCAATGTATCCTACTGCCAAAAAATGATATCAATATAAAAATAAATAGATTCTATAATATGCGTGGAACAATAAGAAGAACATTAAAAAATAAAACATTAAGAACCACTCAACTAAAATTTTACAAAACAATGGCAGTACTTATGTTAACGTATGCCTGTGAGAAATGGACACTTAATAGATCAGAGAGAAGAAAAATAGAGACAGCTGAAATGAAGTTCTTACGTTCCGTAGCGGGTTATACACTTTTAGACAAAAAACATAATGAAGACATAAAATAGTACATTATGCAACGAGCCTATAATGGAGGTAATTAAGAAATGAGTATGGATATTTATGAAACGAGCGCAAGCGAGTTTCATAATTTTCATACGAGCTTCTTAATTACCATTATAGGCGAGTTTCATACGACTTTTTATGCTCGACCATATTTCTAACTTGATATTATTAATTTTATTGTATCTGACTTGGAGCAATGTCCCGTATGTTGTGAGATGTGCGCAGACGCGAAAGTATTGATTTTTTCCGAGGAACAGATGTGCACATTGACCTTGCTAGGATATAAGAACCTACAGAGATAACATTGAAATAAAATTAGACATTGAAAAACGAGATGACAAATTGAATTTATTTGAATATTATTTACAATTAACGCTAATTATTATAGTAACAGAACATAATCTTCTGCGACAGTATTGGATTTCCAGCCTCCGTGATTTTTCGCTAATTCTCTTTCAATTGCATATCCGAGAATAATCGATACTTGCGGTTTTATAACGGTAGAAAGCTGACCTGTCATTGGCTGAACAGTTGTAACCTGAGTCGTCATTGGCTGAAAGACCTGACCTTTAATGAGTAGGTGTATTTTAATGACATGCATTAAAGGACTTCTACCAGGTGTATAATTACTACATTTCGGCATGGTCGAGCATAAACACAATTAAATATATACAACGTAAATGACAGAATAAACCAAATAAGAACTAACTGTTTAGAACACACTGAAAGGATGCCACATAATAGATTTCCACAGCTGACACTTCAATACCAACCTAAAGGCAAAAGGAAAGTAAAATGTCCAATTACAAGATGGAAAGATACAATCTCTTGATATGGAAACAGGTCAAAGGCCTAATTCCATGAGGAAAAAGAAGAAGATTATTATTATTATTATTATTATTATTATTATTATTATTATTATTATTATTAATCTCATTCTCTAAAACTCACAATCTGTCGCCACTTACAACCATAAGCTACATGGATTATCCATCTTACACCCATCCAAACTCACATTCACAATTCCTCGCTCATCTATCACAATATCACAGTTATACTCGTACATTCGCGCTGATTCACTCACTCATATGCACTATACTCGTATCTATCTCACTATAGGAACCATATCGTACACGAGCCAATTCGTACTTCCACCTATATTCTCTATATTCTTCCACCTATTTTCTGTTGGTTTTAATTTTTATTTTGGTTTCGGTTTACAAATAGAGAGTATGGATCCATGATATGAGAAGTAATTAATGAAGCGCATGCAATATATTTTCTCTTCATATGAAATGACGTTCCAAAATTAGTCCCAACTCACAAAAATTGTTTCGTTATGGTTGACTCATGGTGTATCGCAAGTGTCTATTATCACTTTAACATTGAAGAACTCGCGATTACGAATCAAATGAGTGGTAGCACAGGTTTGTAACTGCTCTCGATGCCGAGATATTACTGAAATATTTCGCTCTGCAGAGCTAATTTTATATGCAAATTCGGCTCCTTCATGCCCGTAGGGAGGAGAGGTGGTGTCATTGTGCGTGGTCACACAAGTTACATTGGTTCCTGGCTTAACTATTAATAACATTAGCATGCAACTCTGGCTCATAATATTGGTACAGTAAACATTTGTATTTATGTAATTTTTTGTTTCACCACGGAACCTGGAACGGGTGCCCATATTCATGTGAGAAAAGAGGAAGGGCACCGAGGAAAAGGAGAAGAGGTAAAGAAGTTGATAAAGATGAACATAAAGATGGATGTGACAATAAAGACAGGAGACAGAAAGGCATAATAAATTCCGAATAAGCCGACGGAGGACGCGAAGTCCTAGACCGACAATGGGATAGCAAAGAATGATGAAAAGGAGACACAGAGGGTGAGAAGTCACAGACCGACGACGAAAAGTGACAGGCCGACGACGAGAAGGCACAAACTGACGACGAGAAAGCACAGACCGACGACGACAAAGCACAGACCGACGGCGAGAAGGCAAAGAACGATGACGAGAAGGCACACACCGATGATGAGAAGGCATAAAACGACGAGAAGGCACAGAACTACGAGAAGTCACAGGCCGACGACGAGAAAGCACAGGACGATTACGAGAAGGCACAGAACGACGACGAGAAGGCACAGAACGATTACGAGAAGGCACAGAACGATGACCAGAAGGCACAGAACGATGACGAGAAGGCACAGAACGATTAGAGAAGGCACAGAATGATGACGAGAAGGCGCAGAACGATTACGAGAAGGCGCAGAACGATGACGAGAAGGCACAGAACGATGACGAGAAGGCACAGGACGATTACGAGAAGGCACAGGACGATTAGGAGAAGGCACAGAACGATTACGAGAAGGCACAGAACGATTACGAGAAGGCACAGAACGATGACGAGAAGGCACAGAACGATGACGAGAAGGCACAGAACGATGACGAGAAGGCACAGAACGATTACGAGAAGGCACAGAACGATTACGAGAAAGCACAAAACGATTACGAGAAGGCATAGGACGATTACGAGAAGGCACAGGACGACGACGAGAAGGCACAGAACGATTACGAGAAGGCACAGAACAATTACGAGAAGGCACAGAACGATTACGATAAAGCACAAAACGATTACGAGAAGGCACAGAACGATGACAAGAAGGCACAGAACAATGACGAGAAGGCACAGAACGATTACGAGAAGGCACGGAACGATTACGAGAAGGCACGGAACGATTACGAGAAGGCACGGAACGACGACGAGAAGGCACAGAACGATTACGAGAAGGCACAGGACGATTACGTGAAGGCACAGAACGATGATGAGAAGGCATAGAACGATAACAAGAAGGCACAGAACGATGACAAGAAGGCACAGAACGATGACGAGAAGGCAGAGACCGATGATGAGAAGGCATAGAACGGTGACAAGAAGGCACGGAACGATTACGAGAAGGCACAGAACGATTACGAGAAGGCACAGAACGACGACGAGAAGGCACGAAACGAGTACGAGAAGGCACAGGACGATTACGAGATGGCACAGAACGATGATGAGAAGGCATAGAACGATGACAAGAAGGCACAGAACGATGACGAGAAGGCACAGACCGATGATGAGAAGGCACAGACCGATGATGAGAAGATACAGAACAATGACGAGAAGACACAGAACGATGACGAGAAGACACAGAACGATGACTAGAAGACACAGAACAACGACGAGAAGACACAGTACGATGACGAGAAGATACAGAACGATGACGAGAAGATACAGAACAATGACGAGAAGATACAGAACAATGACGAGAAGATACAGAACAATGACGAGAAGGCACAGAACGATGACGAGAAGATACAAAACAATGACGAGAAGACACAGAACGATGACGAGAAGTTACAGAACGATGATGAGAAGACACAGAACGATGACGAGAAGATAAGAACGATGACGAGAAGACACAGAACGATGACGAGAAGACAGAGAACGATGATGAGAAGACACAGAACGATGACGAGAAGACACAGAACGATGACGAGAAGGCACAGAACTATGACGAGAAGACACAGAACGATGACGAGAAGACACAGAACGATGACGAGAAGGCACAGAACTATGACGAGAAGACACAGAACTATGACGAGAAGACACAGAACGATGACGAGAAGTTACAGAACAATGACGAGAAGCACAAAATGACAGGAAGGCGCAGAACGGTGATGAAAAGACATAGAAAGATTTCTATCTCTGATCATCGTTTTCCCCTAATTCAATACTTATTCGTTCCTTTTCACTAGTTCATTAATACTTATCTCATTCATTTTCTTGCGCTTGTATTGACTCAGTTGCTTCAGTGTCGCTTTTTTCTTAATTAACAAATCATCCATCTATCTAAGCTTTCAATGACGCAAATATCCATCCATCCTTACATCTGCTCACATACACAGTAAGACAACACTCAACTAATTGCCCATCCGTCCGTCCGTTCATCCATCCATTTATTCATCCATTCATTTGTAATTTATTAATAATCCAATCAACAGACTATTTCTCTCTCTTCATTCATCCAATCGTCCATGTACTCCATACACAATTATAAATCCATCCACAAATCCAACTATCTGTTCACCTATTAATAGGTTTATCTCTTTCTCTCACCATTCAGTCAATTGTCTACACAATCTGTAAGTAATATTATATACCTCCATCCATAAATCTAACTCTTTGTTCATGCATCCAGTGTATCTTTCTAACTCTCTATACATAATTATTTTAGTCTATTTCGAAATGCAGTATCAAATATAAATATTCTTAAATTTACGCAACAAAATGTATGGAATTAAGGAAACTAGACTTATGGGTGTACTAAAAGTATTCTCCTCTCGCTAAAACTGTCCGTAGAGAAGTGTTGAGGTCCTAACTCTTCAACAAATAACTGCAGATGAAAATGCCGGCAGCCGATGTTACGGTATAAAGATAAATAAATGTTACGAAATTAAGTAAAGAAGTACGGAAGAATGGAAAGAATTACGGTGGGAAGCAAAGAAATGCTGTACGTAGCGCAGATGTACGAATAAAGATGTAAAGACGTGTGGATGAATGTGGAAAACTAAGAGAGGAAGTTAAGAAATGTGCCAGCAAATTAAGCAAAGAACTGTTGAAGAATGGTAAATGAATGCCACAGTGAGTTGTGAGAGTAAAGTCAGCGTATCTAAGAGGTACAACTCCACCCGCACTAATAACGTCATTAAAGTACTATTTGTAGCAAACTTATATTCTCTCAACACGCTCTTTAGTAATCATCATCATCATCATCCGCCGTCATCATCGACGCCAGTTGAACTGAATGAGGAAAATACTTGCGTTAATTTTCGTGCTGACTGTACCTGGATCGTTTGAGGGTTAAAATTATAATGAAAATAGCTAGCTTTCTCTACAGAATCTATGCGATGTAGTGTTTGCAAGTGCGTCATGATGGCTTATCGATCTAGTTGCCAGAGGCTCTACACTCCATCTCTGTAGTTACTAAATGGGAATAGTGCAAAAATATATTGCTTGAATGGATAGACCTTGGAGACAACTAAATATCACAGTTCTTCTCCCAGCATTTTTACCTCAAAATGAACGCCATTGGTGTCACAAAATGCGAAAAGGTTTCTCTTGCAATCTGATTTCAAATTTGTCTCTTATTTTCAAGTATTGGAAATAAAGTTCCATAAAGATTTAATAAATTTTACCGAGTAACAAAATCTCTTTTTTAAAGTAGGCTACTTTATTGAGATAGATAATGATGCTATTTAAAAAGATAACAAATATTACTTATTTAATTACTTACTTACTTACTTACTGGCTTTTAAGGAACCCGGAGGTTCATTGCCGCCCTCACATAAGCCCGCCATTGATCCCTATCCTGAGCAAGATTAAACAAATCTCCATCATCATATCCCACCTCCCTCAAATCCATTTTAATATTATCCTCCCATCTACGTCTTGGCCTCCCCAAAGGTTTTTTTCCCTCCGACCTTCCAACTAACACTCTATATGCATTTCTGGATTCGCCCATACGTGCTACATGCCCTACCCATCTCAAACGTCTGGATTTAATATTCCTAATTATGTCAGGTGAAGAATACAATGCGTGCAGTTCTGCGTTGTGTAAGTTTCTCCATTCTCCTGTAACTTCATCCCTCTTAGCCCCAAATATTTTCCTAAGCACCTTATTCTCAAACACCCTTAACATACGTTCCTCTCTCAAAGTGAGAGTCCAAGTTTCACAACCATAAAGAACAACCGGTAATAAAACTGTTTTATAAATTCTAACTTTCAGATTTTTTGACAGCAGACTGGATGATAATAGCTTCTCAACCGAATAATAACAGGAATTTCCCTTATTTATCGCACCATCTAGCCTTAAGTACTAAATACGATAACCTATCATTGATAAATCCGACCTTTCTTACTACTGATTTTTTTCTTTTATGAATAAAGAATCCTGTTCCTAATTGGTGATTATCGTTTCCTTCCCCATAATACAACAAGTAATCTCCTATTTGTGTTATGCCGTTCCCATCTAACCTAACCTCCTGTACTCCCACAAAGTCTATTCTATATCTAGCTAGTTCTTTCGCTACTAATGTTACCCCTCCTGTTCTATATAGACTTGTAACATTCCAAGTACCAAATCTCAAAACCTTATTCCTTTGCTGTGGTCGTGCCAGAGAATCAGTCCTATTCCGAGGCTTATTGTAGGGATTCGTAACAAGCTGATTTTTACGGTGATGGGTAGTTAGCCCTTCGCCGAACCCCCAAGCTGGAAGACCAACCCTCATCGGCTGTCCACGACTGCTTATTCAATACTGGGTGTTCATTTCAAAGTGTGTCATGACGTCACAGTTGATGAGTCAGCGATTTGAAGCGAGTTTCAGCTTTTATGTCAGAGAAGTCAAGGCGTTCAATCTGAACTTGAGAACGTGTACGGTATAACATGAACGTCGTAGCAACAGATGGCGGTCTGTACGGTCTGTGTGCTACCATAACCTCTTTCGAACTGTGTTTTGCGCCGGCAAGTCGTACGCAGGGAATTTGTTATCATCGTTTGCCTACGGAAACATTCCATAACACAAATCAAATGCTCCGTGTCCATGTTGACCGTCGAAATTAATGTCAACAAATACGTAAGTAATCGTCTTAACCCTCTCCACATATCCCGACAGTAAGAAAAAAAACTCACCTCAGTACATGTTTCGAAACAGTTCACATTCCTGCCACTACCGGCGTTACCGTACGTATCAGTAAGAACTCTTCTGAATGAACGCCGTACTTGCTAGGCAACTTCTCTGGCACATAAGTAATACACCTCTGCGGAAGTGTAGGAAGATTGAATTCTCTAGGCTCATCGACTAGCCACATGACGGCATGCAGCGAGCCATGACACACTTTGAACTGAACACCCAGTATATTCACAGCCACCTTCCATATCTGGAGACCGTCTCCTCGATCTGCAACCTGAGGACGCGCCGTAACAGAAAATGTTAAGTTTACAATCATTAATTACACATTTACTTTTTCCTTTACTGATGTTCAAATACTAAATTTTTCATAGCCAATAACTTTAAAGTTTAGCTTATATAAAGAAACTAGTTTTCAATTGCAGTATGTAAAGTTCTCTTCTTGAGATTTCTGACGAAAACCACAGCGCGGCTGAAACGCATACAAAATAATACCGCTGGCTTTATAAAGGTATGAGTACTGATTGAATCGGTCGAAGTTTTAATATATAAAGGTTGAAAATAAACATTTAATTGTGAAACATAAAGCGTAATAAAATAGTGACCCGCCCTAAGGAAAGACAATATGCAAAGGTGTCTCTCATTTTATACATTTAGAATGTACCATTACTTTAAAAATTAATTTACTAGAAAGCGATGTACAAACTTAAGTGAGATTTAAGACTTTTATGGGATTTAATATAAGCGATGTTTGTAAATACTCGCGTGTACTTGAAAACCCAACAAAACAGCTTTTAGGCTAGCAGTACTTCTGTTTACAATTTAATGTTAATGGCAGTCTGAATGTATGAGTAGCCAGAGAGACTTGGAGGAAGCTTTTCAGAATTTTAAACAAAATTTGAACAAAGCTCTTCCACAGTCCCGACGTATCCTAAGTGGGAACGAAAGTTGTTTGCCTTAGGGAGCACTCTGCACGTTACAGAAAGTTTCCACTTGGATTTCTTGGTCGAATGCAGGGCTAGTGAGTCACATATGCGGGCTGGAGTATTCCGACCTACTCCTCTGCAGAATGTTGCAATCTCCTTTCATTTGAATCTTAGCTCAACTTAAGCATCTGCTCAGAAATAATGTCTTTCAGCGTGTCACAATATTAGCACCACTTACCCCAGTTTACGCACGTGCCCGTGTGCTATCATCAGAATTGTGAGCTTTCTGTGTATTCTGTGATTGATAGTGTACAACACTGAATGTCTCAGATAGTCATAAGAACTGCCTTATGGATGGCTGGATGGACAGATGGATGGGCGGACGGATTTATGGATACATGGATAAATGGACGAACGAGTAGCTGGACGAACGCTGGAACGAATAGTTGGAATGAATGATGACGAAGTGGACTGACGGGGGAACGAATGGTTGAACGTTTTAGGATGGATGTAGAGATGAATAGAGGGATGGATGGATGGATGGATGGATGGATGGATGGATGGATGGATGGATAGACAGGTAGACGAATGGATGAATACAAAGAATGATGTATGGACGGACGAAGAGATGGATGAACGAAAGGATGTATGGACGAACAAAGAGATAAACAAATGGAAGGATGTATGGACGGACGAAGAGATAGATGAACGGAAGGATGTATGGGCGAGCAAAGAGATGGATGAACGGAAGGATGTATGGACGGACGAAGAGATGGATGTATGGACGGACGAAGAGATAGATGAACGGAAGGATGTATGGACGAAGAGACGGATGAACGGAAGGATGTATGGACGGACGAAGAGATGGTTGAACGGAAGGATGTATAGACGAACGAAGAGATGGATGTATGGACGGACGAAGAGATGGATGAACGGAAGGATGTATGGACGGACAAAGAGATGGATGAACGGAAGGATGTATGGACGGACGAAGAGATGGATGAACGGAAGGATGTATGGGCAAACTAAGAGATAGATGAACGGAAGGATGTATGGACGGACGAAGAGAAGGATGATCGGAAGAATGTATAGACGGACGAAGAGATGGATAAACGGAAGGATGTATAGATGGACGAAGAGATGGATGAACGGAAGGATGTATGGACGGACAAAGAGATGGATAAACGGAAGGATGTATGGATGGACGAAGAGATGGATAAAGGGAAGGATGTATGTATAGACGAAGAGATGTACGAACTGAAGGATGTATGGACGGACAAAGAGATGGATAAACGGAAGGATGTACGGATGGACGAAGAGATGGATAAACGGAAGGATGTATGGATAGACGAAGAGATGTGTGAACTGAAGGATGTGTGGTCGGACGCCAAGAGATGGATGAATGTATTGACGAATAGATGGATGTAAAATTGAAGAGATGGATGGACAAACTGATAAATGGACGGAAGGATGTAAGGTGTTTTTGACGTATTCTTCTTCTACATTCTCAATGTGAATCAGATATCAATTGCATAGCAAAAATAACAGTCTTATACATTAAATATATTAAACTGCGTAGCAAAAATTGGATGTAGTTGCAAAACTAACATTCTTCACCATACATCTGTTTGTAAAAATCGCATTCTTCTCTCAGCCAACAGGAAACTGTAACTAAGACACGATTATTCTTGGTGTAAAAATAACATTTTCCAAATCGATAAAGTTTAGAACTCTCATTCACTCCAAATCTTAGTTTCAAAAGTGGCATTCTCCAATACTTAAAGTTTCTTTTTTTTTATCAATTTAACGGCTTAATATATTTTCCATGTAATTAAATAAATTCTTTATGGCACATTGTAAATAGAAATTATAAAAGGGGTCAGATATTACTGTTTTGAATTGTATGTTGAATAAAATTCGAAAAAGTGGAAAATGTGACTTTTGCAATTAGACCCTTCACTTAGTTTTGAGTGAACCTATGAAAATAATTTCTCATTTTCTCTGGATTTGCACCCAAAGTCTCGGATCCAACAGGAGTAACAAGGATGACAACCTAAAGAACACCGATCGCCAAAGTAAAATTGTCTTAAGCATTTGAGGAGTAGCAAACAATTACATTAAACACACCACCACTTTAGAATAGGCAGTATCATTTAGTAAGTTAGACTTCAAAGCAAGCCCGGAAGTACACTGTAAGCAAGCAGTGAGCTAAATTAGTGGGGTCTGCCGCCATTACAAATCTGCTTGATGACCACAGAGTACTCGGTACTCTCAGCCATGCAATTCCATTAACTTGGTCGTCAAGATGCAAAACATAAAATGAAATGAAATTGGATACGCGGAGGCGCCTGCATCCAGTTTTTAGATGTAATCACGCCGACTCATTTGCATATGTTGAGGATTTGCATTTGCTTCTTTATGATATCGTGGACTCTCAGGACACATTTGTTAAAGTTACAGAATGAAGCGACATCCATTTACAGCGACCTAGTGAACATTATTATTTCATTTTATTACGTTTTTAAAGCATAATTCCTTCTCTTAAAACAAAAGTTATGGTATTTCAAGAAAATTACTCCGCTCCGTACAGAATAATGCATTTTTTTCTCTTTCTCTGTAGGATTACGATGTCTGCATCTAGAGACCGAATTCATTGTCAGCATTTACAAACGATCAAAACACTAAAGTTATAAGAGATTTATTTTAAGAATTAATAAAGTGTACTCTCTGTACGATATTTTATTCCTCATGAGTCCTGAAAGTATAGTATACTATACCATACTTTATTGTAATAAAAGATGTATGTGGAGAGACCCTTTATTCCTTATTGTTGGCAACTGTCCTCAACATTTTGTTTTACTTATTTACTTACTGGCTTTTAAGGGACCCGGAGGTTCATTGCCGCCCTCACATAAGCCCGCCATTGTTCCCTATCCTGAGCAAGATTAATCCTGTCTCTACCATCATATCCCACCTCCCTCAAATCCATTTTAATATTATCTTCCCATCTACGTCTCGGCCTCCCCAAAGGTCTTTTCCCCTCTGGCCTTCCAACTAACACTCTATATGCGTTTCTGGATTCGCCCATACGTGCTACATGCCCTGCCTATCTCAAACGTCTGGATTTAATGTTCCTAATTATGTCAGGTGAAGGATACAATACGTGCAGCTCTGCGTTGTGTAACTTTCTCCATTCTCCTGTAACTTCATCCCTCTTAGCCCCAAATATTTTCCTAAGCACCTTATTCTCAAACACCCTTAATCTATGTTCCTCTCTCAAAGTGAGAGTCCAAGTTTCACAACCATACAGAACAACCGGTAATATAACTGTTTTATAAATTCTAACTTTCAGATTTTTTGACAGCAGACTGGATGATAAACGCTTCTCAACCGAATAATAACAGGCATTTCCCATATTTATTCTGTGTTTAATTTCCTCCCGAGTATCATTTATATTCGTTACTGTTGCTCCAAGAATTTGAATTTCTCCACCTCTTCAAAAGATGATTTTCCAATTTTTATATTTCCATTTCGTACAATATTTTACGATGTCTACATATAGTGACCGAATTCATTGTCAGCATTTATAAACGATCAAAACACTGAAGTTATAAGGGATTTATTTTAAGAATTAATAAAGTGTACTGTTTGTACGATATTTCACTGCCTCATGAGTCCTGAGAGTATAGTATACTATACCATACTTGATTGTGATAAAATACGTATGTGTAGAGACCATTTATTCCTTATTGTTGGCAACTGTTTTCAACATTTTGTTTTAGTCACTGACAATGCAATACACATTAAATCAACGGCTCTTCCTTGTGAAGCAATACTGGATTACGAATTCAATTACAGCTACTCAAAGGGCATACCAGAGAGAATTTGGTGTTCGTAATCCTCCCTCCAAAGAAACACAATACTGGGACTGATAAATTGGAAACAACTGGATCTCTAAAAGAATAATAATTTTGATGGCAATAAATATAGGGGAGAGTCGGGTAGTATCGGACATCGGGTAATATCGTACAGTGAGTTTCTTTCATCTACCACACGATGACAGTACCTAATTGACATGGTTACGTTTCTGTAATGTCGCATAGAGAAACGTAACCATGTCATTCAGGTACTACCATATGGTGGTAGATGAAAGAAACGCAATGTCCGATACTACCCGATTCTCTCCTACAGAATAAAGAATAAACATCTGCGCATCTCTTGACAGGGAATCAAAACTCCTGCTTAATTTGACGTTAAAAACTGGCAATTAAGTGAATTTCCAGCCGAATAAATAAAGAATTTTCAACATTTGCTATAGATGTTAGTAATCTCCCAAAGATACTCTACAATTTTGAGGTATGACAAATTGTGGCTAACATCAATCGTTTTGAAAGAAAGAAAGAAAGAAAGAAAGAAAGAAAGAAAGAAAGAAAGAAAGAAAGAAAGAAAGAAAGAAAGAAAAAAGAAAGAAAGAAAGAAATGTGTTAGTTCTATATAAATCACTATGTAATAGACATTCAATATATTTCCGCAGTGCCCATTGTGATCTTATCTTTCTACTTGTATATTTTTTTATTCCCCTCTTTTTGTATTTTTACATTTGTGTTTTTTGTATTTGTATTTGTAATTTTATTTGTATTTCTAATTTACTTCTACTCTCTACATTTATTTTTTGTATATGCCTACTTTTGCATTCTGGTGGTGTGATAGAGAAGGCCTGATGGCCTTAACTCCGCCAGAATGAATGAATGAATGAATGAATGAATGAATGGAATGAATGAATGAATGAATGAATGAATGAATAAATAAATGATTAATAAATGAATGAATGAATGAATTAATTAATTAATTAATTAATAGAGAGAGAGAATATCATCAAAATGATAGCCGTCCAAATCTTGGATTTAAAATATCGGTATCCTAATCAATTCAAGTGAACAAAAAAGAAAATGTAAATTAATGTTAAAAAAATACTTAATGAAATTTTAAAAAAGAATATTCTGCGACAAGATGTGGTAGCTATCAAAACGATAAAATTTATGTAAAATAAATAATATACAATGAATATTATAAAGATGAATAAAGATGGTGATTGATGATGTTCAATGAAGATTTTAAAATGGTTGATGCAATAAAGAAATAAAAGTATTGTTTTATGTATCAAAGATAGGTTACAGACGAATATAATATCTGTAAATGATTTATTATGCTTAGTACTGCCTAATACTCCTGTTAAGACGAAAGAAAGAAAGAAAGAAAGAAAGAAAGAAAGAAAGAAAGAAAGAAAGAAAGAAAGAAAGAAAGAAAGAAAGTGGATTGGGAATCAGAATTATGGGAAACGATACCACCGCTGTGTAAGATGATGGTAAGAGTGGAGATAAGAAAGAGACCTCTGTGGAGAACGACTAGTACTCAGTAGTCGTTAAGAGTTGGTTCAAAGCCCTCTCAAGAATCGAGGATTAAATAAGCCAAGGGCCAATTCCTTGAAGGCAGATAATAGAAGACACAGAAGCGAACATTCAAGAGATTGGAGTCTGAAGTTGGAGTTGAACATAACACAGAAGTGACTGAGATTCAACTGGAGAACAAGCTTTAGCCTCCCAAGATCTGTAAGACCAAAGACAGAGAGAAGGAGCGAGAGATGATGTTTATGATGATGTTGATGGTATGAGGTAGAAGAGGAGTAGAGGAGATCTACGAGGTTATCACTGTTAATTATATACTACTATAACGTTTCCTATGTGTATTCATGAATTTCAACTGATGCGATTGTCAGGTTAATAGTTTGAATATATTTCGCTTTTACTTGACAGTTCAGAGTTAAAGCCCTTTAATGATGTAAGCCGTGGATTTCTTAGAATTATAAACATCTCCGCACAGAAATGTTTACTTTCGGGTAGGCTTATTCTGAGTCATTCACGTTTCTTAAACACTATTACCATACCAAATTTGTCTCCGATTAAAATATACGGCACCGAAATTCCATTCAGTGAATCAATAAAGAACCTAAGTATTTATATGGACTATTTCGTTTACATGACGTCATTCCATTTTCGACCAATGAAGTGTAATGAAATTTTGAATTCCAACCAATCACAATCACACTTTGCGATAATTTTTGCAGCCAGATTTATCGCTATCAATTTATCGCATGGTCGTTCTTTTGTTTAGTCGTTGTCGCCAACTGTTTCCCCGTGAATTGATGATCATGAATACATTAAGATGCAACTACACGGTTAAACTTTTCTTTCAACTTTAAAGCAATGAATGCAAGATTGATATTTAATATTAATTTATTTATTTACGCAGTGAAGACGACGTTCAAAACGGCGCACCATGTAGACACAACATTTTCATGCATCTTAACTGAACGTACTTTTTAAACTCGATTCTTTCAATATTCTTCCCAGATTGCACGCATACGCGATTAGAATATTGAACTGTGTAGATGCAGCTTTAGTTCCGTTACACACTACAGCGAGAATGCGTTTGTCGAGCTATAAAAAATGCTTTCGTGTAGCACTGATTGTGTGTAACGGTAGAAATAAGGCACAGCTGACATTGGTCCTGCTACCACAGGTAACTTAAACTATAATAAGTAGCCTATAAAATTTGTATTTCGTGAATGAAATTAAACAATTAATAGAAAGTCAGATGTTCAAATTTATGTAACATCATTGCATATCAAACCCAAAGACCTTGCATAGTAATAATAAGGTCTTTGATCAAACTGCCTTCCGTATGGCGTAATAAAATTCGTGTTTTAATTAGGCCTATCTATACAGAGATGGCTTCACTGTGTAGCAACATCTGAATACATAAGCATTGGTACATACTGTAGCTGTCCCCAATGTTACTGTTAAATTAAATTATTATTTCAGCAGATAATAAAAATGTATTTAAGTTATAATAATAAGAGAAAAGTGCAGTATATGTAATTAACATTGTTAAACCTGTATTTCGCTTTTCGCAATTGGCATTACTGAATAATAACATCGAATTTCTTTATTGCAGTAATCGATATTCATGTACGAATATTTCAACTTCACAATGTCTGAATAGGTTAAGTATTCGTTAATATACAATTATTAACATATTGTGATCGAATTTTAGGGATATATTATTTACATTTTTATTTTATTCACGAAATAGTCCTAATAAATGGCACTCGTGGTCGCTTCACTCTCGGATTTATCGACAAATCTCAGACCTCTCGTGACATTACTACAGATAAAAGTTTAAATTGGAACATTCCAGGTGTAGAAACTTGTAAAGTATTCTCAATAAACCACTCATTTAGGCGACTGAAGAATTTTCTACCCTTTTCCCTGAAAAAGATTTTAGTGCAAACACTCGTGATGGCCCATTTCGATTACTGTGATATTCTGTTTACTGACCTAAGCGTTACTTCGGCGCAGAGACTACAACGTGTTCATAATATGTGCGTCCGTTTCGTCTGCAATATTCGCCGGGCTGATCACGTAACAACATCCCTCGAAATGTTGTCCTGGCTCCGACTAGAAGATTGTAGGAAAATCCACTGTCTTTCCCTTCTTTTTCACATATTGCATTTCTCCACTCCTGTCTATCCTGCGTCTCGTTTTCAAAATGTATCCACCCACCATAATCTAGATACACGATCACAACACTCCTCTATATTATCCATTCCCTCCCACCGGAACATCCTCATATTCATCTTCTTTCACTGTGGCTGTTCCTCGACTTTGGAATTTCCTATCAAGTAAAGTCAGAGACTGTCAGACATCAAACTAATTTAAGAATAGATTAAGAAAATATTTTTCAAACAATTCCCGTTAACAAATATAGCTGTTACAAGTTTCTCAATGTTTAATGGTTATATATATCGCAGAATAAATATATAAATTACCTCATTATTATTATTATTATTATTATTATTATTATTATTATTATTATTATTATTTCCTACCATTGTTTATTATTGTCTCACTAACATTACTTATCTAACTTTCATTATTCACTTTTACTTTCATTATTTACTTTCATGTTGTTTTACGGTATAGATATTAATGTAATAACCAGGGAACGGATTTATATGGACTAAAAATATATGAAATATGTAAATATATATGTAGTTATTTTTACCAAAATATGGAATTAAATATGGATTTTTACCAAAATATGGAATTAAATATGGACTTAAAATTATAAAAAAAATGACTATGTACGTTAAATATTGGTACATTTTAATCAAACTAAACAAAAAATATAATGGACGTACCTTATCTTCCAATGTAGTTTCAACAAAACACAATTTTTATTGTCTGTTACCATAACAATAGGTTACAAACATTTCTTTCAAGTGCTGAAAAGTGAATCTTCTTCTATTGTCTCTGAGGATAGATTTATACTGACTAAAAGAGCGTTCGACGTCACAAGAAGTAACTGGTACATAATTCAATTTCACAATGTCTGCTGGGGATAAGTCCAAGTTAATCTTCACTGTTGATTCACCACTCATCACAGCAACAACCTTTTGTAGTTCTTCATATCCAGGGTTTTTTGAAAGTACAGTGTCCACCTTAGCTCTTACTGCATCTGCAACTTTACCTCTACCACGATTCAGTTGTTCCACAGTACTATTTATAATTTCAAAACTTTCAGATAGTGAAAGGTGCCTATTTTGGAGACTTTTGAGCGTTTTTATGATGCATGAAAATGTATGCTGAATGTGAGCTAAGTCATTCTTCACACTTATGTCACAGGTAACTGTTTTCGCAGTATCAATTGAGACTGCATCTTCAGAGTCCAATGCAAGGAGAACATTGTTAATAGAGTCTATATGTTCGGCATAATATTCAACTGCTTCTAGCCATGTACCCCATCTAGTTAAAATTGGCTTTGGTGGCAATGGAATTTCAGGGTACATTTCTTTCAACACGTTAACTCTACTGGGAGCTTTGAGAAATACTTTTTTCACTGATGAAATCAACAAATCTACTTTAGGGAAATTGTCTCTGACCACTTCTGCCACACGATGAAATGCATGCGCCACACAAGTAAAATGAGTCAATTTAGGATATACAACAGATAATGCTTGTCCAGCTTTGACCATATAAGGGGCAGCATCGCTAATAAAGAATAACACATTATCGTACATAATACCCTTTGGCCACAGGATACCCATAGCTTCGTTGAACAGTTTAACTATAGTTTTGTTATTGCACTTTTCTAGAACATCACAATGTAAAAGAATTCGTTCAGAATATTGTTCACTTAACAAACCGATAACTACATTACCAACAAGTCTACCTTCTTTGTCGGGAGTCTCATCAATGGAAACCCAAATTGAACTATCTTTAATTTCATCTCTTATCTTCTGTATTGTCTCATCGTAGATGGATGGAGCATACGTCTTCCTAAGTGTTGACTCATCCGGGATTGTATGTTGAGTATATTTTTCAAGGAATTCCCTGAAGACCTTATTCTTTAGTTTGTAGAGAGGAATATCAGCAGAGATGAGAGAACGGCACAGGTCGATGTTAAACTCAGATCTTACATTCGATGTTGTTGGTTGTGTTAAAAACAATTGTCTCTGCTTGGAATTTAGTTGTTTGTTGGCCTGATGTTTACTAGTTGTAATGTGTTGTTGCACCAGGAACTTTTGTGTAGATGATACTGCACACTGACACAAATTACAAAATAATATTTTATTGTCAGTTGATAAACCATCTTCTTTAAATTCTGAAATGTAACTTGTTAGTTTTGATTTTAAATTGACTGAATGACGTACTTTTGGCATATTTACCGTCTTTATAGTATGATTTACAAAACTGAACCTATGTGTACTCTGACTGGCATTTAACTGTTGAGCTGCACAACTGAAGTCTGTTAAAAATTTTAAATTAAATTAATACAGTTTTGTAACTTACTTTCCCATTGTTGATAGGACTGCTAATTTTCAAATAACTCTGATGTTAAAGGGATTACTGAACATGTGTTTAAATCTCTATTGTTGAAATGTATTTTTAAAAGTTAATGGAATTTTGTTTTGTTTTATTGTTAAACCTAATATAATATGGACTGTTTTATATGAAATATGGAAAATATATGGAAATTAACGAAAATATGTACTAAACTCTAAAATATGGAAAAATATGGAAAATAAAAGTAGGATTTTTCAACCCTACACATTGTGAAACATAAAGATAATGCAAAATATAAATTATATTAGCTTTATAAGTAAATATGTATTTACATATAAATCCTTTCCCTGGTAATAACTATGTAACCAATTGTATTCAATTAGAATTAGAGTCCGGCTGGGCGGAAGAGAAGGTCTACTGGCCTTAGCTCTGCAAGATTAAATAAATAAATTATTATTAACTTTGAAAAATATGTATGAATTAAAATTAGATTTCAGGCGACTGAGACAATATTCCAGATTATATGTATGTATGTATGTATGTATGTATGTATGTATGTATGTATGTATGTATGTATGTATGTATGTATGTATGTATGTATGTATGTATTAGCACTACAATTTGGTATATACCCCGTGGCCGTGATATATAATATTCAATAGTACCATTACAATAATACAATAATTACAGCAATAAAAGAAAAATAAAAGAAAATAAACCTAAATTTATTTCTAACAATAAATAAATAGATGCAATAAACCTAGGACTATAGGCACCGTGCAAGGGTCTGGAAATCGTACTGGTGGCGCAGCGCAGTGTCTCAATTCCTAATTAACTACAGGCTAGCATTCATTCACTAGTTATGTGTGATATAGAAATTACATGCGGCTTTCTGCCGATAAAAAGTTGTAATATTAATAAGAACAGGTTCGTTCATTCATAGTGTTCTGACCAAGGACAGGTCTTTCACTGCAAACCCAGCATTCTCCAGTTTTTACGTATTTAATAGACGCAGTGGAAAGTTCAGTACTTTTAGAGGAGTGTAAAAATGTAACTACAGAGTTCCTGAAATATCAGTGTAGTTGTTTGGCATTTAAATCAGATTTCAGACCATTGAATGAGGCGGAATAGTCATATTACCAAAACATTGATATACTTACATTTGATGTCATGACGTGTGTAATATTTATATGTGTATAGTGTCTCTATAAATTACGTATTTTAATGTGATTTAATTCTAGAAGTAGTCTTTTTTATGTTATGTTTTATTTAACGAGTAGTTTCTACTTCTTCAGCTGTTAATCTGTTATCATGCAGATACGGTAAAGTAACAACAACGATCCCTTTATCGGAGAGGTTTGTTTTTATTCCGGGAAAACCTGACTTCATCACCACCTTCTAATAGAGTAAATAATCCGCAATCAGCTGTTATGAATGTGTCACTCGATCTGCCACCGTAGCATTTAGATTTGAAGGCCATCATTTGATCCACGTTACGTGGCGTTTCACTTTAACTTCAGTACAATCAGTTGTCACACTACATTTTGAGTAGTGTACTTTCTTTGCAATATTGCGGGTTGTTTCCTGAATACTCTTTCTGCTAGGCCAAAACACAAAACTACAGTAACCAACAGCAATAAAGTGGTGGTAAAAATACATCATAATTATTATAGTTGTCCGATGAACTCCGAACATAACCCTCATAGCAGAATACGATAATTCAGTTTTCAATTTAATTTGAAAATATGAGTAGAAGATTTTCTTCACTAATCTTACTGTATGATTGTGTTTCAATTGGCAGCAATTTTAACAATATAGTCAAAACCGCAAAATGTCACTCCCATTAAGTCTGGTAGTTCTGTCTCATCTCTTTTTGAAGAATAATCTTGGAAACCTTGCATTTCATTAAACATATCATCTGTTCCAGAACTCTTGCCATAACATTTCTTATGTGACTTCAGTTCGGGACGTAATGGAATAGACACTTGAGTAGACAATTCTCACAATTCAATTGTGAAAGAAAAACCAAAATCACTCAGAATGGCTTCATTTACTTCTACCTGTATGGCTGGGTATTTCATTTTTCGAAATAACACTTGCTGAGCATTCACCTTCCACAATACTTAAATTTTCATCTTTCTTCTCCTTTTTGCGTCTCTTTCATACCTTTTCTAAGCTAGTTGAGATAAGGCAACCTTTTTCTTTAATCTTTTGGAAAAATACTGGGAACAGTATGTTAGTTTTGGGAGTGTCCTGCTCTCTGTCCCAATAAAATGAATACTGCAAATTCTTATTGCGAGTGTTGGTTCCCAAGGTGAACCATTAGCACTTGAAGTCAAGAATTAAATATCGATATGAATACGTTTAAAAATAAATATATATTATTGTTTCTAATATTATACATTATATATATATATGTAACGAACTCGGCAATTATGTACTATGGTTTTTTTTTTTTTTTACTTTTAAATATAATAGCATATACAGCATTGGAATTGAAATTACAAACTCCCGTCGTTGTTAACTTAATGGTTATTTATAAACATAATATAACATATAGACTCTATTTTTTACATTAGTATATAATAATACTATGATTATTTACAAGCAGTGTAGCCTACTTACTTTCGTCTGCGCTTGGATCCACAATTAACATCGTTCCGCTTGAGTTTTCTGTTTTGGAAATGAATATTCCTATAAGAATTACTGCACCCAAGAACACAGTAATTTGTGTTACCTTTCCGCTTTTTAGGATTATCCATATTTCTAATCATTTAACCTGAGACGTTAAAGTACATTCATACGCTTCAAGCATAACTCTATCGCTGCTGTCCTGCAGTTAGTAACAACAGTCGCCACCAGAGGAGCTTGCACGGTGCCTATAAATAAAAACTATTTTATAATAACGCCTACAATAAGCAAAAGTAAACCTAACTTATAAGTACTTCTATTTCACCCAACTATTACCAATTTAAGTAATTACATATCACCTTAATTAATTACATATCTTAATTAATTACATATCACCTTAATTTATTTACATATCAACTAAATTGCATATCCTCTTAATTAATTACATATCTTCTTTCTTTCTTTTGTGGGCTCTTCCACTCTTCAGCGGTTGCCCTGAATTCCCTTCCGCCATCCTTCTCGATCCCGCCAATCCTCCTCCTGCATATGTCGGTCCTTCATCATTTGCATGACACCGGCTTTCCATGTTTTTCTTGGTCTCGCACGCTTCCTCCTTCCCCGAGGTGACCATTCCAGAATAATCTTTGGCCATCTTCCTTCTTTCATCCTTTTTACGTGGCCATACCATTGAAGAGTTCGTTTTTTGATTCTTTCAATTACCGACTCTTCCATCTCCATCATTTGCCTCACATCCTCATTCCTTCTCCTTTCCAATCTGGATACTCTAGCAGCTCTTCTTATTCCCTCCATCTCCGTCGCTTGTATCTTACACTTCTGACGTTCAACAAGTGCCCATCCCTCTGCCCCGTATGTTAGTATAGATTCAACTATAGTTTGTAGAATTCTTTTCTTCATTTGTTTGGAAATGGATCTACACCACAGTACCCCATTCAGCATCTTTATTGCCCTTCTTGCCTGTTGCACTCTGTGATCTACATCTGCTTCACAGCTCCCAGACTCGTGGATAATAGACCCCAAATACTTAAAATGTCTCACAGATTTAATTGTTCCTTGCGGTAGGATAATATCTCTTCCACTATTGCCCACAACGAGGTATTCAGTTTTATTCATATTAATGCAAAGACCTCCTATATCAAAGGCTTCCATCAACCTCCTCAACATGAACTTAGCATCTTCACGACACTGAGCAATTAATACCTGGTCGTCTGCAAATAGGAGAAAATGTATTGTTTCATGTCCAATTGGAACTCCCATACCTTTACACGATCGATTCCATCTCTCTAAGACTTGCTGAATATATATTTTGAAGAGGGATGGGGACATGCCACATCCTTGCCTCAGACCCTTTGTTGTTGGAAATGGAGTTGACAGCCTTTTCCCTACCTTCACTACAGCTCGACTCTTCTTGTATAATTTTTTAATTACTGTTATCAGAGATGTCCCGATGCCAATATTTTCCATTGCTCCCCACAGATTGTTAATTGGTACAGAGTCGTACGCTTTCTCAAGATCGATAAAAACTAAATGAATTTCTTGGGCTTTAGCATATGATTTTTCAGTGATCTGTCTTATATCAAATATATGATCCATACAAGATCTACCTGCAGTAAAACCAGCCTGATCCTCAGATATTCTTCCCTCAATTGCTATTTCTAATCTATCCTTTAAAATTGCACTAAAAATTCTACTTATAGAGGACATGACACTAATACCTCTATAATTATTAGGATCCTTCCTATCTCCTTTCTTATAAATAGCAGATATGTATGATAAAGCCCAATCTTCAGGTTTTTCATCCCCTTCCAAGATTTGATTGAACATCTTGCAAATAAGTCTTACATATCAACTTAATTAATTACATGATACGACTTAGATAATTACACTGCACCTACAATTACATTTTCAGTCTAATCTTCTCAACCTTTCCTTAAATGTATTGATTTTGAGAGGACCACCCTGAAAGATTGCCGCAGGTAAGCTGTTCCAGTTTACTATTGTGCGGTTAACAAAGGAAAAATCATATGTATTTATTAACAGTACGGCACTGTGTAGAGCTGTTAACTATATTTTCTCACAACACGCATTTCTTATTTTGCAGATTTAATTTTGTTTTCAGTAAAGCACTTACAGTAGAATGGCAGGTGCAGTCTATTTCTTTGCTACAGCTGGGAAAACAGCGATGTTTTCATTTATACATGTGGCTGCAAGCATTATTTGGGAAGTTTCTGAGAAAATATATAAATTTAAGTTGACAAAATGAATTTTTTTTAAATTCCGCTACATTTCGGGAGGATTTAGATTATCGTCGCTACATCTCCCGAAGCCTCAAAAACCGCTACAGTTGGGCACACTGCCAGAGAGTAAGACCTCTGCACGTGTCTGCTCTACCCTTGATATTATAACTAACACCGACGTTGTTATAATCAATGAAATTACAATCGTGAATTGTAAACGAGAGTCCTTTGTTCCTGGCTCAGGAAATGGGTTACTCTAATGTAAACTTCGCTACTTGATTAGGAATGACCACAATACACTTGAATTCCATTTCAAAACATGTTGAATATTTCAGGATCCAATTACATTCATTCGACGTCAATAGAAAGTTATGCTTACACATTACTCCCAACGTGAAGAAGCTGGCAGGAGAATATTGTGTTCCATCACGCTATGATGTAATCGTTTTCAGCCGGTTCTTTATTGAGGCCTTCTTATTTGTTTTTCTTACACTACAATTTCCCCCCAGAGTATCATGAGAGATCTGTGGATGTTATACATAAACAGTTACTGCTGAACGCGCAAATTAATGCATTATATCGCGCGTTTCAGATCTGGCTCGAGACAAACATGTCTTGATGCCCTATCTGCTTTAATGGCGCGCAACACGAGGTCGCCTCTTTGCTAGACGTTTTAACGGAAGAAAGGGGTGACCACCTCACTGACAAGCTTATACAGTGGTGTAATATAACGGTCTGTTATTGTTTAATAATTTCACGAGGATGACCTGCAAAATGCTAATCAAAAATAAAATTGTAAATTTTGTAAAGGCAACATGTAGCGTCAGTAATTAATTCGAAATTATGTAAATAAATAATGAAATCGAATCTGAGTTAATTGTCTTAAAAATATATAGCCTATTGCTTTCTCTTTAATGTCCAATAAAACAAAATCAATAACACAAGGTGGGCCAGTCAAACGGAAAGATTTCAAGGCGCAGAAAAATAATGAAAAGTTACTGTTATTTCAATTTAAGGGGTTAGGTACAGCTTACAGTAGCAAAATTTTGAAAATGTTCAACATTTTTTTTTCCCCTCAATTATTATATGTTATACAATAATGAAAATTAGTATGGTTAAAACACTGTCGTTCTGCTATATGAAAAAATATTTTTAAGATTTAAAAAAAATTATTTACATTTTTCTTTTCAAATTTCAGTTCATTGTGCAGTGATGAAGCGTTTCCCAATAACCAAAAAAACCATCCAACATTCTGCGATGAAATGTTTTGAGTGTATTTATGCATGTAATATCTACAATATGGTGCAATATCATTTCTCTACCTTTGATAGATTGTCTGATAAAAAATAAATTCATTTTAAAAAATGGTTAAATATCAGTATTTTCTTCTAACACAAAATAAAAAAAATTACTTATTAAGGAATATAGTTGAAAGAGCATGATATTAACAAAATTTCATACAACAATCTACTTGCTGAATTTAATTTAATGTCTCTTGGAAGTCGTAGATTACTTGCTGAGCAACTTTTATTCTATAAAATATTCAACGGTCTACTGGATAATAGCGAAATATTATCACAAATCCAGATTAACGCTGGAACATCACATTTAAGAAATCGTCAATTATTATTATATTATAAAAAATCAAACACTTCAGCACATAAAAATTCACCAGTGTTAAAAATATGTTCAAATTTCAATGAAATATGTAAAACATGGGATCTAGATTTCAGCATTTCTTACGTGAAAATATATAAACGTTTTCTTATTAATATACTGAAGGCAGTTGATTTTAAATAATATTGTTATCTATTTGTTACCCTGTAATTTGCCATTTATATCTACATTTTACATTTTTGGCTATGATCTCTATACTCATCTATTTTTCATTTATTTTTATTTTGTATTTTTCATATCTGTGTCTTTTATTTAGGTGGTATCTATTTATCTGTTTTTTCTTTTTCATTTTTAATTTTTAATTTGTATTTACACTTGTATCTTGCATTTGTATCTGTTTTATCTCTTTTTTCATGTTATCTGCAATTTTATGTTTTAAGTAAATATCTGTAATGGCTATGGTAATTGGGGCTTTTCCGGGCATGTCTTCAATTATTTCTTAATACTCGACAGGTTTTAATACTCTGTCGTTTCTTAATTTGTATCGTAGTGCATGCACGAGTCTTAAGAATACCGTAACCCATACATTTAGGTTAAATGCAGACCGAACACAGAGTATGGTAATGAATAGGCCAGGAAACATTCCCTGTACTATATTGAAAACGTCTTCCGGGAAGACACATAACCCCCACTTGAAATCCATCTTCGTGTTTGGGTGAAATTGGGCGTCACACAAATGGGGCGCTCCCAGGTCAATTCATGGTCCGCGTAATTACATTAAGTGGTCGTCGGAGATACCAATTAGCACTAAACTACTCCGCGGTGGTGCGGACGGGGCTGTCAGCGCCTCCTCGCGCCGAGCAACCGACGGCGCCTTGGACAATTAGCAAGCAGGTGCGAAGCGTATTGTTCACATAGCAATGGCGTTCCACCTCGCTTCCTACATTAACGGTAACGCTGCATCACATTTCAAGCCTGTGTATAAACAGTGCAAGATGAAATAAAACGATCGGTGGGTCTGGAATGTAATATTTCCTTAATGTGCGAATACTATGTTATGATAGTTTCTGGGCTCTATTCCTCAATATTAATATACGTTACAAGAGCGGTATGTTGACGTTTTCATGTTCGAGGAAAAGATTGAAAAAGCGAAACGTAGTTGAGCTTTTTTAATTTCCGAGAACATGAAAACAAACATATCGCTCGTGTATCGTACATTATTTTGTGCGAAGATCGTTTATTGCATACCTGAAAGAGGAATTTCTAATTAGTTGCAATGAAATCTCCATGTCGGTTTCTGTTTAACGACGGCAACTTCGGAAAACCAAAATATCTTTCTTCAACATTGTTGCTATAAAATGTTTTCTGTGTTTACTATACTCCAGCAGGCCGTGATATACATCTGTCTTTTTTTCCCCCCAGTCTATAAATGCGAACTTAAAACAAACGGTAAGGTTATGTAATGATTTATTTTTCATTTTAATATTTTAACAATATTATTTATATAACATATTGCAGTAATAACATCGGCATCTGGAATCTTGTTGATTTATTCACGGCTTCCTTAATGTTACTTGTATCAGGAATGCAATAAGTTTCGTGGAGTAGTAGACTTTACTTAATTTTTGCAAATATTTAAAAACAATAATTGATATTGCAATTTAGGTGAAATTGCAGTGGTAAGTTTCCAATTTATAATTGTTACTATGTTAAACGTCTCTAAAAATAATATGTTAAAAGCCTAAAGCAGTAAAATGAATGTCGCGCTTAAGTGGTAAGAAGAGGGAAATTGTTATGTGTGTTACGTTGGGAATACTGAATGTGGTATTTCACACTTACCGCGTATTGGTTCTGTGCGGAAAACAAGCAAATATGCACGATCTCGCACAAAAGTAAGGTACAACATAGGGTTTTTAAAAAGTAAGACTTAAGTTCAATTGCTCATATTTTCTTCATTTTCTATTAAATCTTAAAAATTCTTACACTATTACACAATAGAAATAGGTTTTTTTTGCATCACCACCCATTTCCATAACTTAATCGTAGATGTTGTGTGTGTCCACCCCTTTTCTAGTGTATACAGCAGTTCTGAGTTCGTGTTGTAAAATATCTGCCTCAATCAGGGTTGTCAGATGTCCCAATTTTCATATAAAAAACCCGAGTCCGGCTTCGATTCGAGATGGGACGCAAAAAGGCCCTCCTTTTTAAAATTAACATCACTTGTATGATCTTACGGTTACCTAGTAGCTATTTTATTCTAGGCCTAAATAATTAAATTACATTTAAAATTTTGGTTTTTAACATTGGAAAAAACTAATATTTTGGCAAGTGTAAGGTTTGTAGCAGCGAATTCAGTGGTGAATATGATATTACTAAACATTTAAAAAGAGACGTTCATCAGAAATGTGTGGTACAGAGAATGGAAAAAAGCTTGTTGAAAATGCTAAACTCCAGTGATAAATACACGGTGAGCATAAATGATTGCCCTAGTTTGGGGATTTTTTATAGACAAACCGTGAATGATACAACAATGGTACTGATATTACCAAATAAGGTATCTCTCAAAGTTTTATTTGAATTTATCCGCGCGGCGTAATTCCACTTCTTACCGGTAGAGGACCTGAGTTTACAGAAATGGCGACTGGTGTTGAGCGTGCATTTGTAGCGTTGGAATTTCATTCCACAAGATCAGTCATAACAGTGCAGCGAAATTTTCGAACAAGATTCCATAAAGATCCACCAGATCCCAAGACCATTAGACGACGGTACAATCAATTAGTGACCACAGGATGTCTGTGTAAAGGAAAATCTCCTGGTCGGCCATGCATCCCACAAGAAACAGTTGAACCTTGATTTTATCTATCAACAAGACGGCGCTCCGCCTCACTTCCACAACGAAGTCCGGAAATTCCTGAACAACAGATTGCCAAACAGATGGATTGGTCGTGCGAGCAGAGACGATATGCAGCTATTGTCCTGGCCTCCACGTTCCCCTGACATAACACCCTGTGATTTTTACCTGTCGGGATATGTTAAAGACTCTGTTTTTGTACTTCCATTACCGGCAAATCTGCCAGAGTTACGCGACCGCATCATCAACGCCATCGCCGCAATCGACATGGATACACTTCATCGTGTATGGGACGAATTGGACTACCGGCTTGATGTCTGCAGGGTCACAAGGGGAGCACACATCGAGCACCTATAAGGTATGTTAAAAAAACTTGGAGAGTTTCTCTATCTACTTGTATACCTAAATATTTTCTATGTTAAATCGTTAGTCCACAAATAATTTTCGTAACTAGGGCAATCATTTATGCTCACACTGTATATAGGGCCTATATAAGCTCTGTAAATGCATACTGTATGTTAAATGGTAGGTTTTGAGCAGTAATATGCTAAGGCACAAAATAAAATGTCAATTTAGATATTAATACATTTTATATCATTGTAATCAATTAATAAACACTGAAAATTAAATATTTTGTCACACGTGGTCCATCTTTTGGAATTTATGCTTTACTGTTAGCAATAAACAGCTGGGGAGAACTATGAGACAGAACTACTATTAAGCCATTAAGTTAATAATTTTGCATAACATATTATTGCCCAAGTCCTTCAGAAAGACGCCAGAGAAACGTGATGTAACTTACAGCCACATAAATATTGCTTTGTACTTGGAAACCTGTAGGCCTACCTACAATTTGACTTTTATTAAAATTGCAATTTTGAGATTCATATTAGTCACTAACTGCACATACGTAGAGAGATAATTTTTATTCCTTTTTTTTAAGACAAAAGTAAGTGCTGTATTATATCATGGATAAAATATGTCCCTCTTTGGTATATCTAAAATCTGGCAACCCTGGCCACAATGTAGCAGAAGAGGAGATGATACTAAGAGATATGCTACTGGAGCTAAATGACAGCTGTGAGCAGTATGGAATGAAGATAAATGCAAACAAGACGAAGACCATGGTCATAGGAAGAAAAGTAAAGAAGGTAAACTTACGAATTCTAAATGAGGCAGTAGAGCAAGTGGACAGCTTCAAATACTTGGGATGTAGGCATATTATAAGCAGTAAAATGAGCTGCTGCCACGAAATCAAAAGGAGAATAGCAATGGGAAAGGAAGCTTTTAATAGAAAAAGGAGCATCTTCTGCGGACCTCTGGAGAAAGAACTAAGGAAGAGACTAGTGAAGTGCTTTGTGTGGAGTGCAGCATTGTATGGAGCAGAAACATGGACATTACGGCGAAGTGAAGAGAAGCGAATAGAAGAATTTGAAATGTGGATATGGAGAAGGATGGAGCGTGTAAAATGGACAGACAGAGTAAGAAATGAAGCTGTGTTGAAAAGAGTGCAAGAAGAAAGAATGATACTGAAACTGATCAGAAAGAGGAAAAGAAATTGGCTGGGTCACTGGTTGAGAAGAAACTGCCTACTGAAGGATGCATTGGAAGGAATGGTGAACGGGAGAAGAGTTCGGGGCAGAAGAAGATATCACATGATAGACGACATTAAGATATGTGCATCATATGCAGAGACAAAGAGGAAGGCAGAAAATAGGAAAGACTGAAGAATGCTGGGTTTGCAGTGAAAGATCTGCCCTTGGGCAGAATACAATGAATGAATGTGTGCGATGAAGTCCTTGAACTTCTTAATTGTCATAGGTTTGCACAAGAACACTCTTTTCTTAGATATTCCACAACCAATAATCTACTGGGTTAACCCTCCAGTACACGCACGGCATACATTTGTAATCCATTACTCTTTATTACGTCATCACATCTTCCCTTTCAATGCTGATAGCGTGATATTTTCAATACCTTTCTGTTACAATTTAACTCTTATGTCTGGAGTATTTAAATGTAATTGTGACTCTTTTCTGTGTAGTAAATACCTTTGTTTATAGAGTGGATTACAATTATAATCCGCGTGAGTACTAACGCCAGTGTTTTTAACAGGTGAGAATACAAGAGCATATTTTCGATTTCCTTATTTGTAATTTCATTTATTCTTATTGGCGGTTCATAAGACATTTTTACACGTATTTTCTATAGTTTTAATGGTTATTTTATTCTGCAATATAAATGATTACGTGGACATATTTTAAAAATAGAGAACAATGACTTCTTCTCGTATGAAACAGAAATGAACTTTAAATTTTTTATTATTATTATCATTATTATTATTATTATATTTTCATCGTCATTATCACTATTATCATTATCATTATTATTATTATTATTATTAATATAGCAGTCACCTGCAACTTTCATTTATCTTCTTCTTTATCGAGCCAGCGAACAGCACTATAGGTTTTCATAGAGACTGGATTAATCTTGCTCAGGATAGGGACCAATGGTGAGCTTATGTGAAGGAGGCAATGAACCTCCGGGTTCCTTAAAAGCCAGTAAATAAGTAAGTGTAATTGTCAAAGTGGTCCATATTTTCTTCTGCCCTACTTGACGAAACAAGAGTTGCGTGAGCCGTCAGTCAAGTACTTCGCTAGCTAGATGGACGGGCGTCGTCCTACTTAAAAACTCAGTAAAGGCTAGTTCACAATAAACCGGGAACGAGAACCAGAATGAAAACGAGAAGCAGAGGACGTGAATATGAAAATTTTTGATTCACAATAAACCGAGAACGTAGACGACTATGCATATCGATATGCATGTCAATGACGATATGTAAAGTCGATATTACGCATTCTGATGTTATTTGTGTATAATTGACCAATGGCGTTCTCTCATGAGTACAAGGCAGCCAACATAAACACAGGTTAATCAACTTCGAAATTTCAACAGAAACATTTCATTATGTACGGTAGGCCTACTATAAATATGCTCATGCATCTTTATTATCACAACCTATTTTAAGTCTACCATAACGTAAAATAATTAGAGAAGAAACATTTGTAATAGAACAAAAATGAACACAGTATTGATTTGAAGCATGAATATTTAGTGTGTAATACAACCAATATTTACTTACTTACTGGCTTTTAAGGAACAAGGAGGTTCATTGCCGCCCTCACATAAGCCCGCCATTGGTCCCTATCCTGAGCAAGATTAATCCAGTCTCTATCATCATATCCTACCTCCCTCAAATCCATTTTAATATTATCCTCCCATCTACGTCTCGGCCTCCCCAAAAGTCTTTTGCCCACCGGCCTCCCAACTAACACTCTATATGCACTTCTGGATTCTCCCATATGTGCTACATGTCCTGCCCATCTCAAACGTCTGGATTTTATGATCCTAATTATGTCAGGTGAAGTATACAATGCGTGCAGCTCTGTGTTGTGTAACTTTCTCCATTCTCCTGTAACTTCATCCCTCTTAGCCCCAAAT
Organism: Periplaneta americana; assembly: GCF_040183065.1. NCBI lineage: Eukaryota > Metazoa > Arthropoda > Insecta > Blattodea > Blattidae > Periplaneta > Periplaneta americana. The sequence continues at coordinate 131,057,739 of NC_091129.1, read as the reverse complement.
ATTTTCCTAAGATCCTTATTCTCAAACACCCTTAATCTCTGTTCCTCTCTCAAAGTGAGAGTCCAAGTTTCACAACCATACAGAACAATCGGTAATATAACTGTTTTATAAATTCTAACTTTCAGATTTTTTGACAGAAGACTAGATGACAAAAACTTCTCAACCGAATAATAACAGGCATTTTCCATATTTATTCTGTGTTTAATTTCCTCCCGAGTGTCATTTATGTTTGTTACTGTTGCTCCAAGATATTTGAATTTTTCCACCTTTTCGAAGGATAAATCTCCAATTTTTATAGTTCCATTTCGTACTATCTTCTGGTCACGAGACATAATCATATACTTAGTCTTTTCGGGATATACTTCCAACCCTATCGCTTTACTTGCTTCAACTAGAATTGCCGCGTTTCCCCTAACCGTTTGTGGATTTTCTCCTAACATATTCACGTCATCCGCATAGACAAGAAGTTGATGTAACCCGTTCAATTCCAAACCCTCCGTGTTATCCTGAACTTTCCTAATGGCATATTCTAGAGCGAAGTTAAAAAGTAAAGGTGATAGTGCATCTCCCTGCTTTGGCCCGCAGTGAATTGGAAAAGCATCACATGGAAACTGGCCTATACGGACTCTGCTGTAAGTTTCACTAAGACACATTTTAATTAATCGAACTAGTTTCTTGGGAATACCGAATTCAATAAGAATACAGGGTGTTTAAAAAATACGGGGCATAATTTCAGGTATGTATTTCCTACATGTGGACAATCAAAATAGTTCATTACAACATGTGTCCGGAAATGCTTCATTTCCGAGTTATGGCCTTCACAACATTGAAATTCACCGGAACGTTTTTCTTTCCGCAGGTCGTTGTCATTACAGAAGATGTTCAAAATGTCCACCTCCTGCTTGAATACAGACCTCACATCGATGTCTCATTGACCTGCGAACACGATCCCAAACTCCAGGAATATTGCGTATGTCCTCAGAACATGCCACAATTCGATTCCGAAGGGATTCCAAATCTGGCACTGGAGACGAATAAACCAATGATTTTAAATGGCCCCACAAGTGGAAATCGAGAGTGTTCAGATCAGGTGAGCGTGGAGGCCAAGCAATTGGGCCACCTCTACCTATCCATCGATCAGGAAACATTCGATCCAAGTACCGGCGAGCCGTACGACTGAAGTGTGCAGGAGCGCCATCATGCAAGAAGCGAATGTGTTGACGATTGATCAGTGGAATGTCTTCTAAAACATGAGGTATGGTGTTTTCCAGGAAGTTTGTGTACGCCTGCCCCGTAAGTCTGTTTACAAGTACTGTACATGGGGTCCAACTAATCGATCACCAATGATACCGGCCCACTTGTTGAGGGAGAACCGCACCTGGTGATGAGATGGAACAGTTGCTCGTGGGTTTTCATAGGCCCATACATGGTGATTGTGGAAATTTGTTATGCCATCTCGTGTGAACTGTGCTTCATCTGTAAATAATACTAAGGCAGGAAAGTTCGGATTTACATCACACTGCTGCAAGAACCACTGACAGAACCTAACTCGTGCAGGGTAATCTGCTGGTGACAGGGCCTGTACACGTTGCAAATGATAAGGATACAATTGATACTCTTTCAACAGTCTCCAGACAGTCGTATGAGGAACACTGACTTGCAACGCTACCCTTCGTGTGCTGATAGGAGGAGTCATGTTCACAGCCTCCAGAATCTCCTCCTGTACTTCTGGAGTTGTAGATCTTGGTCGTCCCCTTCCCAAACCAGGAGAGTTAAATTTTCCATACTCGCACAGACGTAATGGAGACGTACAAATGTCTTCCTATCTGGACATTGTCGCTGTGGGTACCTCTCCTGGTACAAACGACGAGCCAGCGCAGCATTGCCGTCCGCCTTACATGAAGTGTATCTCTGCCAGCTCTTGATTTGAATACATGTCGCACAGTCTAACGCCTACACAACACTGAATGTAACCTTCGCCTTCGGAATGAACTGTCAGAGTGCCCTCTTAATGTCTCCTTTGACGGCAACGACCTGCGGAAAGAAAAACGTTCCGGTGAATTTCAATGTTGTGAAGGCCATAACTCGGAAATAAAGCATTTCCAGACACATGTTGTAATGAACTATTTTGATTGTCTACATGTGGGAAATATATACCTGAAATTATGCCCCGTATTTTTGAAACACCCTGTATTATATAAAACTTCTATCTTAACCGAGTCATACGCGTTTTTGAAATCTATGAATAAATTATGTACTGTACCCTTATACTTCCATTTTTTCTCCAATATCTGTCGAATACAAAAAATCTGATCAATAGTCGATCTATTACGCCTAAAACCACATTGATGATCCCCAATAATTTCATAATACAACCAATACAGTAATAAAATATGATTCACTTTCCATCGGTGTTCCAAGATGCAGCTATTGAAAGCCACGTATTCTCCTTCATTTTCTCATCTTTATACGAAGCGCGCCGCTTATCGTAAACGTGAGGATTTTCCTCAACACTCAAAATTAGGATCTCATCAAATAAAACTTGCTCCATGATGCACAGCACAGAACAAAATAGTGCATAGGTTATGTCACAGTCTTCTTGCTACAAAATATACGACGACAAAATAGCTAAAAGATGGCAATAGAATGAATCTAGTGGGCTGTGATCGGAAAAGTGAACGCCAAAGTTGAAGCTTGGGCAACTCTCCGTTCCCGATCCCGGGCTCCGGCAAGCTTTTCGTTAATTGTGAATGCTCACATTTAAATGTACACATTTTAACAATTTTACCGTTTTCGTTTTCGTTCCGATTCTCGTTTCCGGTTTATTGTGAGCCAGCCTTAATACTTAATCTTGTAGCCTTCTGGGACAGGTACGGTCCCTAGATATAACTCTCCGCTTCGTGTCGAGAATCGAATCCGCGTTCTCTGGTTTCGTTTCCGGTTACTCTATCGCTTGGATTGCAGCGGAGTAGGGTTGTAGGTTTCCGTTGAAGACCTGTGAACTTGAGCCTTTCTATTCTGGCCAGCTCAGTTGAGGGATCCCCGGTGGTTGCTAGGATGCAGACAGAGTTCCAATATTTCTCTCGCCGTTATCGAGGTCTCCTTCCGTGTGACAGTTCCCGATGTCATCGCCTCAGACGTTATTGTTCACGCCCGTCTGCGAGTTGCCCAACTTCCTCCTACACAAAACTTCCCCACTCCGCTGCCGAGCTGACATTTCTAACAAGACCTTGAGTACGGGGCACAGAACACCTCAGCAACGTCGCTATCAATCTTCCATTCTACTTCAGCGGAAAGAAAATAATTTTAATTTAAGTGGATATCCAGGTTAAAATCAGAACGCAAAGGTTAAAGTGTTAATAAAGCGTTAGGAATAAAAGATAATTCATTTCCAAGGCAAAACTTATGAAATGCTATGGTGAACACATTCCAAAGCCTATAGTGCTGTTTGCTGTCTTTTCAAGGGCCGAACAATGAATGTATCCATGCACTTAGGTTTATATTTACTACTCATTTTGCGCCTATATCGTAACTGATATTGAAAAACTCGTAAATCCAGTGGCCGTTGAAATCGAAGTTTCGAGGTCAACGGTTGCTAAATATCGATCAATGGTTTATGAACGTTCACAGAAGAATGGACAATACATTTTCCGCACGTGACAAAAATGCAAATTCACGTAGCTACATTGGAATGACAGCTTACCTGTTATCAATTAAATCACGTGGTAAATGATGCATATAGAAAATTAGGATTTATAATAAGAAATACGAATGAACTTAAAAATATAAATACTAATGGTACTCTATAACACTCTATAGAACTCTAGTTAGGAGTAAACTATAGTATGCGTCTATAATATGGTCACAATTTCAGTCCCATCAGATGCAAATAGAAAGGATATAGAAAAGATTTTACGTTACCTACATAAAAAAAAAAAAAAACATCACGTGTCGTCTTATAGAAAAGAAATTTCATATAATGTTACTTTTAAAATTTAATTATACAACTTTAAAATCTAGACGATTAATAAATAGCCAAATTTTACTCTATAATACTGTTAATGGCATACTGAATAACTGTGATTTTCTTCAATTCCTTCAGTTCACTGTAAAAAGAACAGAATTACGTCATATGCAACCATTTGTTATTCCAATTTCAATTTCAATTTTCAATTTTATTTATTTCAAATATACAGAATAAAGAAATATAATTACAAAACAAACAAAGAGAAATACAAATAAAATAATACAAGCAATATAAAAAGAAGATACAGTAGTATTAACAAAATTTGAGACCGAATGAGCAGCGCTCGTGCTCGGTCGCAGTTCAGATATAATATTAAAATAAAAAATAATAACATAAATAAATAAGTGAAATAAAATAGGAACTAAAATATAATTACAGCGGCAATGGAATTATATAATATAATATTAACACTATAGAAGAATAATATCGCACGTGAAAAGTAGGACTAATATATATTTCAAAATTATAGACTACAAATATAATATAGGTTGATTAATTCATACACATAGGCTATAAATTTATTTAATCAAATTGAAGATATTAACACGTTTCTAATTTTCTTGTTATATGTTAGTGGGTTACATGTTAGAAGTTCTGGGTGTAAAGCATTGTACAACCGAGGGCCAAAATTTATGCTATGCTTTAGACCAGCAGATGTGAGACATTTAGGTTCTACTAATGTTGAATTAATATAAATATATAATATAATTCCTAGAACTGTTTTCATCAAGAACTCTCCATTGTTTGTTATGTGTAATACTTACAACTCTCTGTATTTAAACTGTGATTCTCAATTAGATTTCAGTTTATCAATTAAAAATTCCATACAATTTAAAAAGAACTATATTTCCTTAGGTATTTAAATTATGATTAAGTGTATTGTAATGTTTTTCTTCTAATTTTTAAATACTTCTGCATTATTGTATTCACATTTGGCACCAATTTTTTTGTAGGTTATTTTACGACGCTTTATCAACAGCTCAGGTTTTGGCACTAATATTAAATGAAATATTATACTCTGATATCTATTATCTGTCCTTTCTTTCGTTTGTGTTGCTTGTTTTCTTTCTCCACTATTATGTATTTTATATATAAATTGTATCAATGTAAACCGTCTATATTTGGAAGCTTGCTTCTGTTGGTAATGAAATTTAAATAAATAAATAAATACTGTACATAATACATTACACAATACATTTTCTGTTATTCACTCATTAAAGCACTTTCTTCCTGATAAATTAAAATTAATCCTTGTACAAACACTCGTGATGCCACACTTCGACTACTGCGATATTATATTAAGTAACCTAAATGCAAATTTGAGCAGCAGGCTATAACGTGTGCATAATGCGTGCGTCCGTTATATTTGTAATATTCGTAGGTATGATCAAGTTTCCCCGTCTTTCCAAACTCTGTCTCGGCTAAGGCTAAGTGACCGACGAGCCCTCCATTCTCTTATTCTCTTATTTCAAATTCTGCGCACCGCTACCCCAATCTATTTGGCTTCTCGTTTTCAAAATTTATCCGCATCACCAGCTAAGTACAAGATCTCATCATAACAATTTACTCAGTATACCCTACCACAAGACATCTTTATATTCTTCATGTTATACAGTTTCAGTTGCTAAAAATTGGAACTCGCTACCGAGTGATGTAAGGGGTTGTTGGACAATAACTTCATTTAGATCAAAATTACATAAATTCTTACTTAACAAATTAATTGCTGATTAATATTTATTACATATAATGAAACTAACATCTGTCCATTCTTATTATTATCATTAATTTCTCTAAACATATTTACAAAACCTCTAATGGCAATTACATTAATATTCTCATTATAGAAATATATTGTAGATATATATATATTTTTTTTTTCTTCCTGTAACATAGTTCTAGTAAGCTTATATTAAATTAATTTTCATCATTTTACTAGCTATCTCAAATCTCAAATTAATTATAATTGATTGAATTAAATTAGCTCATAAATTTAGTTACTACTTTACCTTAACAAAGTAACTTGGAAGGCCATGGTTTGATCAATGTGTGCTCTTTCATTTCAAACGTTTATTATGTGATTAATATCCTTAACTGGATTAATTCTTGATTATCCGAAGACTTTATTTCGTTTGTTCATGTGTATATTAGGAAAGTTTTTCATCATGTGAATCTTCAAGAAATTCATTGTGTTTTCTAGTGACTTTATAGGCTTGTTGATTTTACATAGCAACAGTGCTTACAAACATTAATTCGTTTTATTTCGTTTTTGTGTAGTTTATTTACGCGTTTTAGTTTAATTTCTCAGTGATGTCAACCAACATCCCTCTGTCTACTCCATTTGATTTTACTAACACTTCTTCTGTCACTTGTACTTTATGTGATAAATCTTTTACTCATCGAGGCATCAATACCCACATTTCGAGATGTCACACATCAGAAGATTCTTCGCTGAATATTACCCCAGAAGCAGCAGAAAATCCTTACGATATTTCTACACATATTAGTGCTACTAATCAACCTGATGATAATGATTCATCATTACGACAAAATAAAATTGGATGTATTTATTGCAAAAAGTTGTATGATGAAAGGGGTATTCATAAGCACATGAAAGTGGCTCATGGTATACGGTCAACTGCACTTAACATCTGTCCTCATTGTAATAAATTTTTCAAAGGTGTTAAGCAGCATATTGCTAAAGCTCATCCGGAAGAATTTCGTACTAATCTATGTTCTAGTTATAATTCTAATAATCAGAATGTTTCCCTTGATATACCGGAGATACCACTCCCTAATCTCGAGAGTGAGAATGTTTCAGACAAAAATGATGTTCATGGGTTTCAACAAAATTTGGATGAGTGGATTCAAATTTTTCAGAGTAATATGGACGAGGAAAACTTTCAAAAATATACGGAAGATTTCAAAGATTTTCTTGGTACTGCTCATCATTTTCTCCCAGGCCCCAAACACCCCGCCACGCGGTATTATCTAGCACGCAGACGTGGTGACTTCAAAAATAATAATAGACACTATACTGAAACCACAAATCCGCAAAGGAAATCCAAACGAGAAAAGCAAGTCAGACTAGAAAAATACACTTACCAGGTGACACAATTCCTATATTATAACCAAAGAAAGAAAGCAGTTCGTCGAATATTTGAACCAAAGAAATGTCCTTTAAGTATTCCGGTAAATGAGATTGAAACTACGTTTAATAATAAATTTAATAATGTAAACCACCATCACTTGGATAATTATCCGAACCATATTACTGAAGTTGACAAAGATGATATTAACAACAAATTTCTGGATACTGTTAGTAAGGAAGAAATTCTTAAAGCTATGCAAGGTATTTCGATTGACACTTCTGCAGGACCAGATAAAATATTGATGCGAACTATTAAATGTGAAAAAGTTGCAGTAATTTTAGCATTAATAGGAACTAAAATGTTATCACACAATTGGGTACCTAATTTTTTTCGGAAAGCTAGAACTGTTCTTATATATAAAGGTGGAGAAAAAAAGGACCCAAATAATTATCGACCTATAACCATTTGTTCAGTAATTCGAAGAGTTTTGGAGAGGTGTCTTTGTTCAAGAATGCAACAATACGTAGAATTTAATGAAAACCAACGAGGATTTGTATCTACTGCTGGTGCACAGATTAATGCCTCTATATTAAATTCAGTTCTTCGTAAGGCCAAAATCGAAAAAGAAGATGTCACCGTCTTGTTTCTTGATGTGCATAAAGCTTATGATACTGTTGGACATCGGCATTTGGAATCTGTCATTCACAATTCTGCCCTTCCCCAAAAATTACAGGATTTAATTATAAATTTACAGTGTGGAAATGAAACCCAGATAGAGGTTGGAATCCATAAAACAAAACCCATACCGTTTAAACAAGGGGTTATGCAAGGCGCTCCTCTTTCCCCAATGCTTTTTAATCTCAGCATAGACCACATTTTTGATGAATTATCCGAGCCTAGTGTGGCTGAAGAATTTGGATATGACCTTGTATCGGATCTAAATAATGTAGTAACATTAGGATTTGCGGATGATATTGCACTTGTTGCTAAAAGTACAATTGCTGCATCTGAAATATTTACCATGACAAAACGGTCATTACAGCAGATCGGATTAAGTCTAAATGAATCTAAAACTCAAACCATCGTTATCGAGAAAGGAAAATTAAGTAGTACGACATTGAATCTTGGAGGATCAATTGTTAATAGTATTGATGGAGATGAACGAATGAAATACCTTGGGATTAATTTTTCTGATGAAATTAAGTTTGACATTGCCAAAGTAATAAATAATTTAAATAATAAGATCCAAGCTTTAACATCTACTTATCTTCTGAAACCAGAACAAAAACTCAATGTTTTAAATATGTATATTTGGCCTATACTTGTTTATCCTCTTCAAAATGCTCCCCTTCACCAGCTTTCTGACCGGTTTCTCCAAGATGTGGATAAGTTAATTAAAAGTTCGGTGAAGGAAATTTTATGTTTGCCAGGAGACACGCCCGACGCGATGTTGTACACCGAACGTAAATATAAGGGTCTCAGCCTTTTCAAAGCTCAATGGGAAGCATATTTACAGCATCTCAATATTTGCAACACATTATTGAGAACCTCGAATCCTCTTGTCGTTTCTACAAGGAACATAGCAGCAGAAAAGAAAGTATGTTCCAGGAAGTTAAAAATTCCACCTGAAGATCTGGATATAAGTAACATCAATGTCCATAAACTACGACAAAATCTTAGGAAACAAGAGTACGACAAATGGTGTGCGCTTCCACATAAAGGAAAAGGTGTTATTTTATTTCAAGAATATACTCCCGGAAATAAATGGATTTTTTCTAAGGAGGGTCTATCTTCCTCTGAATGGCGGGACGCAATTAAGATGAATGCTAACGTAGCACCAGTGAGAAGTCTTCATGGGAGATCCTTGGACGGTTTCCGTTGCAGATACTGCAACGAGATTGAAACCTTAGCACACGTCCTAGGATCCTGTCAGCATGGAGAACTCCTGAGAAATTCACGCCATCATAACATCCGAAAACTAATAGCACAAGCCCTTAGAAACAAATCCTTCGAGGTCCATGAAGAGGTGCACTGCGTTGCGTCTGAAGGCGGCGGAATTAGAAGAGCGGACATCGTGGCTCTAGACAAGACTAATAGTAAAGGCTTTATACTGGACCCAACTGTTAGATTTGAGATGAGCCAGACCCAACCATCCGAGGTCAACAAAGAAAAACAACAAATTTATGAGCCTACTATTCCGTATTTTCGAGAAAAATATCAGATGGAAGGCACCTGGGAAGTACATGGTTTAATGATCGGAGCGAGGGGCACCATCCCACGATCAACTGTAAACACTATCAAAACATTTGGAATCCATGACATCATTCCAAAAATAATTACTTCAACCATTTAAGGGTCTGTGGCAATTCTGAAAAATCATTTATACGGAATATCATAATACCCCCCCCCTTTTCTATTCGTTAGTGTGTGATTGTTACAAATATATGTACAAATTTATTATTTCTTAAACTTAAGCTCCTAGTTTATATTTAAATTTGGCTCATCTATCTTACTGTAATCATTACTATTCTTATATGTGTGTTATTCTGTGTTTTTGGCAACCCAGGATGCCTGGGCAGACTATTTCTTGAAATAAATTATATATATATATATATATATATATATATATATATATCTAAATTTAAATAAATATGTAGTCTACTAGTCGTTAAAACTTAACTGAAGAATATTGCTGGAGAACCTTTTAAGTGTAGTGTAAATATTCGTAATTTAAATATGTATTGTATTGATTAAGGCTGGTTGAGTGGAAGAGAAGGCCTTATGGTTTTAACTCTGCCAGCGAAAATAAAACATTATTATTATTATTATTATTATTATTATTATTATTATTATTATTATAAAGAAATAATGCACTAATAGTGCATTATGCAACGAGCCTATAATGAAGGTAATTAAGAAGCGAGTATGGATATTTATGAAACGAGCGCAAGCGAGTTTCATAATTTTCATACGAGCTTCTTAATTACCATTATAGGCGAGTTTCATACGACTTTTTATGCTTGACCATATTTCTAACTTGATATTAATTTTTTTTGTATCTGACCTTGACCAATGTCCCGTATGTTGTGAGATGTGCGGAGACGCGAAAGTATTGATTTTTTCCGAGGAACAGATGTTCACATTGACCTTGCTAGGACATAAGAACCTACAGAAATAACGTTGAAATTAAATTAGACATTGAAAAACGAGATGACAAATTGGATTTATTTGAATATTATGTACAATTAACGCTAATTATTATAGTAACAGAACATAATCTTCTGCGACAGTATTGGATTTCCAGCCTCCGTGACTTTTCGCTAATTCTCTTTCGATTGCATATCCGAGAATAATGGATACTTGCGGTTTTATAACGGTAGAAACCTGACCTGTCATTGGCTGAACAGTTGTAACCTGAGTCATTGGCTGAAAGACCTGACCTTTAATGAGTAGGTGTACTTTAATGACATGCATTAAAGGACTGCTACCAGGTGTATAATTACTACATTTCGGCATGGACGAGCATAAAGAAATAAATAGATACTGAACCTCAAATAGTAAATGTTTTGACATAGCAGAGCCGGTTTCAAGCCAATTGGAACGATTCATCCCAATCGGAAGCCGCATCTAAGGTGGCCCCGCATCTAAGAAATACTATAAGAAAACGCGCAGCAGATCTGGAAGTGGCAATGATAGATGTCAAGCTAGAATACGAAAAAATGTACAATTTTCAAACAAGAAATTTGCGCAATAATTTTTTCTGGAGTTATTTTTGAACAGCTACTGTACCTGTTTCTTTCTACTAGGGAAACATAGTGCTGATTCCAGGTTATCCCCGTCCTGTGTAAGTAGATGTTCATTCACCTCTGTGAGCGTGAGGCCAATAGTCGGCTGCTTGGCCTTGGCTCTTCATGGGTTATCCCGCCTCAGACGAACGTGCTTCGTACATACAGATTGAACCGACAGTAATGTCATTAATTTCAGGAGGTTATTCTTTGAAATATTTCAAACAAATAAGTTTAATATAATTTTGCTCGTTTCAGGGCTCCTTTTCGAGATAAAAATTGTTTTATATGAAATATTTCATAGCGTATTTTGGGAAACTAGTCATTGAATTTCCAATATGCTCAGTCAATTTAAGAGAGCATGTATTATGATAATAAATGATAGAAAGAATTTTAGTTTTGTCCTTTAAATGTGTAGAAATTTGATCCGAACAAATGTAACTTTTCGTTCAGCAAAGGAATTTTTCAATGTTACATTTGTTCGGCTAAACTGTTTGGCTAATGCAATTTCACTACTAAAATGTAGCCACTCCATCTTCATAAAACAGCGATTACTCAATCTGTCTTGCCACATATTGACATTATACGCTTTACACTCGTTTTTCTATTTTTCCACATAATATAGCTACATCTGTCATGTTCTATATTACACCTAAAACCTCAGTTTCTACACTCGCAACCTAATCCTTGCAAAATCAATTCTATCATTTCTACCACATATCGTTATATATGGTTCTTGACTCCATACAATTTTAACTTTTCTGTAATTTTGTAGCAAAGTTTCATTATTGATATAATTAAACATTTCTTTGTTTTCTATATCGTTACATCTTTGTCTTATAATATTCAAAAAATTATTTTCGCTTTCATGATTTTCTCCCCACAGTTGTCTCAGTCCAATCTTGTCAAGTTCATTTTTTTAAATGCTAGCCCAATTCTTTTTATTGCCATTTGTTACAAAATATCTGTAATAAATCTTAACAATCTCGTTTTCTTCCATCTGTAAGGGGAGAGGATGGTGTTTATGTTTTAACTTTTTTCCTATTTGGTGTAAAATATTAATTTTTTGTGTGTAGATAGCTCATAGCTGTGGCACCTGAACCATATAAAAATATTTTGAAAAAAAAAATTATTTGGGGGCCTAAATTTGAAAAAAAAAATATACTCAATGCAGGATTGTACTAAAACCGATATATCTAAATCGTTTTTAAAGATAGATGCAAACAGTTTTATTGCAATGTATTTGCAAAAGCATGTTCTACAAACTGTCTGTAACAGAATTTTGATATTAGTTCCTACGTTTGTAAAATAAACAATTAAAATTTAATAACAATTTTCTGATTTCCTTTCTTGCAAACAAACGGACGTATTTTTTAAATGAAATAAATTAACAAAATTCTGTTACAGAGAAAAGTTTCCTAATAGTCTAAAGAATGTGTGTTCTAAATTACATGCATGTGTCTTTAATAGTTCAGAATTATATCCATTTTTGTCTGGCAATGTAGCAAAAACAATGAAGTTACTGGAAACCGATAAAAGCGGGCGTGTGATTTAAAAATCCATAGCGTAGGAAGTTTAAAAATGACGTCTCAACATCCGATAAGGGCAAAAACACCCACAAAATGTTATGCAATGCATTCCACACATATCAAAGAGTATTTTAGAGAAAAACAATTTGAAAATTTAATTTACCGGAAACAACAATAAAAGTGGGCGAGTGATTTAAAACTCCATAACGCAGGAAGTTTAAAAATGGCGACTGAACATCCGATAAGGGCACATATACCCACAAAATGTTATGCTATGCATTCCACACATATCACAGAGTATTTTAAAGATTTTTTTTTAATTTACTCATTTTTCACAAAAAAAAAAAAAATAGCATCCTCTCCCCTTAAAATTCTAAACCAAAATGTTACTATTCTCACGATAATTTCTCTCCTACTTCTACACATACCACATTCCAACATTGCTGTTTTCCTGGGCGCCGTATTTGGAAGTTATTGATGGAGTAAAGAGAAACTTCCACGAAAATAACTCTCTCACAGCTGCTCTGTTCTCTCTGAGATCTGTACCGAATCGAACACAGATTGTCTGAGGGGGTCCTCCCACCCCTGCAGGCTTCGGCACTGCTCACCATCTGTTCCTCAGAGCGCTCAAAAGATCAAGAGTGACTTTATCTTATCTGACGTTTCAACTAATCTTCGGTAAATCTGTCTTTCTGTTGTTAGTTGCCCCTAAAAGTCTCCAAACATAGGCTACAGAGTGGTCCGTTTGGGTATGGATAAAATAAAAACATCGTAAAACATTTACTACTGAACTTTACTGAAAGATGGGATATTCCTCAGAGCTCAACATGACCCCAATTGCGCACCCTGCACAACTCATAACGGTGATGAAATTCAGCCCATGTCCGTTGTAACAAAGGAGGAGTGATTTGTTGAAAAGCTTGAGTAATTTTTACTCTCTTATCGTCAATGTTCCTGAGTTTATGTGACTAGACAATGTCTTTAACAAAACTCCACACGAAGAAGTCAGCAGGGGTTAGATCTGGGGAGTTTGGGGGACAAGTCAAGAGACAGCTGCTTGTCCTGCAGGTTTTATTTTTTTAACACAGAACCTGTTTCTACAAATGTTCGATACCACAACATTATGAAATCTTATTTAGGTACATTACGCACACCATTCTCACGTCGAAATTCCCTTTGAACTCCTTACACTCTCAAATTTAGCATACCAAAGAACACATTGTGCCCGCTGTTGATTTGTAGCAGCCATTTTAATCATCTACGATTTGCATTTGTCCTTTCAGATTATGCATTGTTGATTGTCATATATTGAAACTCCCATCTTCTAATTATAATATAATCAACAAGAAATTTTTCCTACTATCATAATAGCTTTATAATAATAAATTAATATTATCCATACCCAAACGGGTCAGACTGTAGGTCCCGACTGCATCATTATAAATTAAATTTTGTATTAGAGTCACTTATATTCGCGACGCTTTTATTCCCGGCGTGACTCCTCCTCTTTGCTTACGTCTTAGGAAGTCAAGGCTCTATAAAGTCTAGGTAGATAGTATCGTTCGCCATTTTTGTTCTTTCGTTGCCGAGCTACCAGACGAGGGATCTATTTTCCACACCGTTAAGCATTATCATGTCGTAGCTCCTATGATAATAAATCAAACGCAAATAATTGAGCGGCAAATAACGTGTGCTTTCTGCGAACACCAACGAAGAGCCAAAATGGCGAGCGATTATATATTAAGTATTTATCCAGCCTTAGGAAATGCTTTACATCTTCATTAGCGAATCACAAGACGCACACGTTTAAAAGTAGCCGAACTGCAACGTGATTGGCTGCCGGAAATTAGAGCGACGGGACTATAGTTGGGGAATTTTATAAAAATTATACTTAAAACTTTCTCCATTTCGGTTATTTCTGTTACAAAGTTTCCATCAATCCAAATGTAACATGTGGTACTGTAATATATTATGTAGCAATTTGATACTCTATAATCAAGACTAGCCTATAGTGGATTTTGTAATTGCGGTGTATAACTAGGCCTTTACACGTATAAAGTGATCAGGTACAAGTCATTTGCATGAGGCCATTAAGACTTATTAGTAGCAAAATGGTGAAAGTGGAAGAGCTTTATGAACTCAAAACTTTCAGTATATACTAATAAAGAATTCATGAAAACAAGGCACTAGTAATGAAGGGTAAAGTTGCCGTAAGTCTCCTCGGAAAGACCGAGTTTATTGCTGTAACATGCTCTCAAAATAATTTTATGAAGTCTATAAAAGTGACCATCAGGAATAAAAAGTACTTTTAAGAGAAATAAAACAGAACTGCGCACTTAATGCTGGAACAAGGCACAGTTATCATCCATGTCAAGACAACAATACCTACATTCCATGTTTAAATTGCTATTTTACTACAAGGAAATAGATAAAGAAACGTTAAACAGGAAGTCAGCTATATCTTATCTAAGAGAATTTGTTCTTGATATTGATTGGTTACTAACGTCCTTGAGGAAGAGGGTGTTTAAAACCACCCTAGGCTACCACTGAGACGAGGAAACCTGTGAGACGGAGCCAATGAATATGTGAGCGACTGAGGGTGAGTGGGTGGGTGGGTGAGTGTACAGATAAGCCAGTGAGTGGGCGGATAAGCGAGTGCATACTTTAATGGAGGTGAGCGAGTGGGTTAGAGGGCTGATGAGCGAGTGTGTGAATGAGTGGGCGAATGAGGAGTGGGTGGGTGAGAGGGATGATGAGCGAGTGTGTGGATGAGTGGGCGAATGAGCGAGTGGGTGGGTAAGAGGGCGGATGAGCGAGTGTGTGGATGAGTGGGCGAATGAGCGAGTGGGTGGGTAAGAGGGCGGATGAGCGAGTGTGTGGATGAGTGGGCGTATGAGCGAGTGGGTGGGTAAGAGGGCGGATGAGCGAGTGTGTGGATGAGTGGGCGAATGAGCGAGTGGGTGGGTAAGAGGGCGGATGAGCGAGTGTGTGGATGAGTGGGCGAATGAGCGAGTGGGTGGGTTAGAGGGCTGATGAGCGAGTGTGTGGATGAGAGAGCTGATGAGCGAGTGTGTGGATGAGTGGGCGAATGAGCGAGTGGGTGGGTAAGAGGGCGGATGAGCGAGTGTGTGGATGAGTGGGCGAATGAGCGAGTGGGTGGGTAAGAGGGCGAATGAGCGAGTGTGTGCATGAGTGGGCGAATGAGCGAGTGGGTGGGTTAGAGGGCTGATGAGCGAGTGTGTGGATGAGAGAGCTGATGAGCGAGTGGGTTGGTTAGAGGGCTGATGAGCGAGTGTGTGGATGAGAGAGAGCTGATGAGCGAGTGTGTGGATGAGTGGGCGAATGAGCGAGTGGGTGGGTAAGAGGGCGGATGAGCGAGTGTGTGGATGAGTGGGCGAATGAGCGAGTGGGTGGGTAAGAGGGCGGATGAGCGAGTGTGTGGATGAGTGGGCGAATGAGCGAGTGGGTGGGTTAGAGGGCTGATGAGCGAGTGTGTGGATGAGAGAGCTGATGAGCGAGTGTGTGGATGAGTGGGCGAATGAGCGAGTGGGTGGGTAAGAGGGCGAATGAGCGAGTGTGTGCATGAGTGGGCGAATGAGCGAGTGGGTGGGTTAGAGGGCTGATGAGCGAGTGTGTGGATGAGAGAGCTGATGAGCGAGTGGGTTGGTTAGAGGGCTGATGAGCGAGTGTGTGGATGAGTGGGCGAATGAGCGAGTGGGTGGGTAAGAGGGCGGATGAGCGAGTGTGTGGATGAGTGGGCGAATGAGCGAGTGGGTGGGTAAGAGGGCGGATGAGCGAGTGTGTGGGTGAGTGGGCGGATAAGCGAGTGGTTGGGTGAGAGGGCAATGAAAGTGTACGTTCAACGCGTTTTGAGGTACAATCCAACAACTTAACTTAAGTCTGTAACCGATAATAATATTCATTTTGTTAGATAATCGAATGATGTTATCGATACAAGTCGATACCGTGTGGTAGTATTTAAAAGGGCGCGACAGTCTGTGATCCGACGAGTGCATGCCTTTGTGGAAGGAAGAGGAGAATATTTTGAACATTCGTTATGAGTTTTGAATTGAATAAAGTTTCAATACTTGCTACCAAGCTGACAATATATAACAGATGTTTCATTATGTTCTTTCTTTAGTAACTAAAAACTAAGGATTTTCGGACATATGTTTACATGAACTTTTTTTTGTTTTGGTGTGAGGAACATGCACTCAAGGTTTGTCAAAGTATTTCTGAAATACGCTGTATAACATATCGTTGTACCATTTCGACGTTATTCCTGCAATAACTCCTATGTGAAAGGAATAAAATTTTTCAGATGAACCTGCGGATTCCTTAAAAGCCATTTGTAAGTAAGTAAGTAAGAAAAAACGCATTTATTCATTCTACGGCAATAGTACATAGGAGATTGTGAATTCTTACATTTTCGAAAGATAGAAATATAATTACATATGGGAGATTTTATTATTTGCTCTATCACTATTTAAGTTATTTAATAGAGCAAAAATCTGAAAATCGATAAATATGTCACTTAGGAGTTATTGCAGGAACAACGACGATTTTATTTTTTCTGTATTTCGTTTTGCAATTCTACGAGAATCAGTATCCTCAAAAATAGGTAATCTCAAAAGTGAATCTTCTCTTTGTGAGTCACCACCACTATCACCGCAGTCACCACCATGTAATATGCTGCACAAAAGCACAAAAGTGTGTACAGATTACGCGCTTCAAGCAGTCACATATCCCTACCTGCCAATCACTTGGCAGATTATAGACAGCTATCCTACCATTTAACATGGGGAAAATTTTAAAGGGAGATTCACTCTGAACGAAACTTTACAATGAAAAGATCGACATGATTATTATCTTTCATTCCAATGTCATTTACAGGTAAACCAATCTCATTACTACACAACAATGCATTCCTGATATAACTGTACCTCAGCACTGCCTTACTGTTTAATACGATAACTGGCGGTGAACACGTGTGTGTGACAGCATAATAGACAAGTTTTCAATGTTCCTCTCTTGCTTCAGCTAGCCGACAGCCCTATCGCCACCATAATAGAAACTGACCTCTCCTTTCATGATACGTTACTATTTAATTAATTTCACCTTATAACTTTGACGTGCCTCTATTTTCTGCAAAGGTGGAAAATGTATAGATCTCAACGTTGCATGAAAGCTGCAGTCATGAATTAGAACCCAACCACATTTCTCTCATCTGTTACCACGGGGCTTTCTTTTATGAAGAAGAATAAAAGCTGTTACAAGTTTTTTCGGGCTTTCACGGTGATTGTGTTCAAAAGGATACTTTTGGGTATTTCGCCGTGTGCCGAAACTTAACGTGTACAGTTCGGGTCAGCTTACTTCATACCCTAAGGGTGAAACCTAACCATTTTTCCCCCATTACTACAGACGTTAGTGGATTATGATGATTTTCTAGTTTGCAGGTTGAATCTTCTTTTGCCAACTTCGTTTCGAATTTCGGTACTGAGAAATACTACAACTGGTAGTGATTTTATAGCTGTTATGTTGGTAGCAGTGACACAAGTTGTCAATAGTTTAAATTCTGAAATTCTAGATTTCTGAGCCCATTACTGGAAGCTAGTGAAATTTGAATATACTAATAATTAATTAATAGCATCATTAATATTAATATATAATAGTTATTGTAGGCCTATGTGTTCCTTTGTGTTGTGGTTACAATTTCAAAATTAGAGTCAGGTAGTCTAAATGTAAATAAATATAACATTTTTTCGTGTGATACATGCCCTCGAGTAATCGATAGAAATACCATTTCACATTTTAATTAATTTCTTTCGTATTTAGACTTTTATTACTATAATGGAGTATATATTCTAAAGCATACATTTCAAAGTGGCATTCGTTTTCGGAATTCATACTAATTATTTCACGTGATTAAACAAAATACATTTTTAGGTTAGGTCTCGTGATTCGTAAACTATTTAATCAAACAATCAATTTCATGTTATCAGACAAAATACATTTTAATATTAGATCAAACACTAATCTACTAACTACTAACATAATGTGCGAGAACCTTTTAGAAAACACCTTCCCAACATAAAGATGAGATGTGGTAAATAAGCAGACATCGTTATTGTTAATACTTTATTATTATTATTATTATTATTATTATTATTATTATTATTATTATTATTTCTGGCCGGGACCCCCTCGAAGTTAGAGCCCTCGGCAGCTGCCTAGTTTGCTTAGGCAGAAGTTCGCCGCTGTTCCTATAGGCTATAATGTTTATATTTTTCATATTTAATTATTAATCTTTTGGTGCGGTAACGTATTATGCAATATTTTGTGTGTATCGTTAATTTGATAAATTCATGTAATGAATTTTTGTTCTAGTGTTTATGTACTGTTATTTAGTATTTATTATGCTTATACTTGGCTTTTTTACTTTAGTGTATTTCTGTTACGGTTACAAGGTAATAAATTTTGTGCGAGATCGTGCGTATTTGCTTGTTTTCCGCACAGAACCAATACGCGGTAAGTGTGAAATACCACATTCAGTATTCCCAACGTAACACACATAACAATTTCCCTCTTCTTATCGCTTAAGAGATATATTCATTTTACTGCTTTAGGCTTTTAACATATTATTTTTAGAGACGTTTAACATAGTAATAATTATAAATTGGAAACTTACCACTGCAATTTCACCTAAATTGCACTGTTAATTATTGTTTTTAAATATTTGCAAAAATTAAGTAAACTCTACTACTCCACTAAAGTTATTGCATTCGTGATGCAAGTAACATTAAGGAAACCGTTAAAAAATCAACAAGATTCCAGATGCCGATGTTATTACTGCAATATGTTATATAAATAATATTGTTAAAATATTAAAATGAAAAATAAATCATTACATAACCTTACCGTTTGTTTTAAGTTCGCATTTATAGACTGGGGGGAAAAAAAGACAGATGTATATCACGGCCTGCTGGAGTATAGTAAACACAGAAAACATTTTATAGCAACAATGTCGAAGAGAGATATTTTTGTTTTCCAAAATTGTCGTCATTGAACAGAAACCAAGATGGAGATTTCATTGCAACTAATTAGAAATTCGTCTTTCAGGTATGTAATAAACGATCTTCGCACAAAATAATGTACGATACACGAGCGGTATGTTTGTTTTCATGTTCTCGGAAATTAAAAAAGCTCAACTACGTTTCGCTTTTTCAATCTTTTCCTCGAACATGAAAACATCAACATACGGCTCTTGTAACGCATATTACTATTAAAGGAAACTCAGCTCTTATATCACATGGAATTAAGTATAACAGGTTTTTATATTCTGAGGTCAAAGTATAGATATCGGTACCTATAAAAATCGGTAAATTTAGTTAGGCTTACATTATTTTATATTGGGTATAAGATAATTAAACTTGTGACAAAACCAAAAATTATACAATTTGGGCGAATAAATCTTTCTAGTTCAAAATATATGTTTTGGTTTATACCAGTACTACAGTACACTACAGTATATGTTTAAATATAATTGTGTACTCTTCTTATATCGTAGCTATTTAACTTTTATTTTAATTTAATCTTTACTATTCCAAACCCATATTTATCCTAATTTAGAGTAGTGCATGTAAATATGTGGCCTAGATGAGGCAAGAGATTTCTTTTATATGGGCCTACTGCATTTATCTTTAGTTTTAATAGTTTTATATTGGTACGATATGTATTTTTTAAAGTTAGAAGTAATGTAGAGCACGTTATAAACTTAATTCCATTTATGATGTTTACGTACAAGTTTAGGGAATTCATAGCTCATATTAAATTGAAAGAAATATTTCAAGATAACCCATAATACAAATAATTTCGGACTTGGGAGGTAACACCATTGTAGCAACTGTGTTAGAAAGAGAGAGAGATTCCCTCACCAACATGGCGACGCGCGAACCAAGTGGCACGATATTTTAGCATACAGTGTTTCCTCCATTTTAGTATAGAGCTCAATGAGCGCAACGCACACAGTGAGTAAAGAACATGAATTGTCTCTCAGTTGGTTAGCAGTTTAGCCCCTGTGTTCACTGTTTAAAGAGCTGTTTAACCACGTGTGTGATCGTGATTTTTCGATCACCGTGATAAAATCACAGGTCGGTGATTTTCTGCTCATCACTATCTACCAGTAACTGTTCCTATTACTGGCAGTAGTAATATGTAAGGATAAAGGCTTATAATAACAGACTCCAGAAAAGAATAGGTACTAATATATGGTATAGCACTACATACTTTTTTCCGCAGCAAAGAAAGAAAAGAGTGAGAGAAAGACAGTCGGATAATCATCTGATCGGTTAATAGGGTGACTGATAATCGGAGTTATAGGCCTACCACAGTCTAGTATATAGTCACGAAGCTCAATACGTTGTAAATATGCATCCATATATAGTTGCTAACCACTAGGATCGCTACAATCGCCTCATTACAGACAATACGAAATAGTACCGGCACAGTCTAGTGTTCCTAGCACCTTCACAACTCAAGCTTCGTGACTGTATATACTGGTTACATTGTATACATATAATTTCTATTTTTCGTAACCGGTTGTGCACGACTCGAATCCAGACTGCAGGTTATGCATGAAAGAGATAGTGTTTGATCTAATATTAAAATATATTTTGTCTAACATCATGAAATTCATTGCTTTGATTAAACAGTTTACAAATCACGAGACCTAACCTAAAAATGTATTTTGTTTGATCCGGAAACGAATGCCACTTTGAAATGTAAGTTATGCTTTAGAATATTTACTCCATTATTGTAATAAAAATCTAAACACGAAGGAAATTAATTAAAATGTGAAATGGTATTTCTATCGATTACTCAAGGGCATGTATCACACGAAATATGTTATATTTATTTACACTTAGCCTACCTGACTCTAATCTTGAGATTGTAAGCTTAAAGCAACACATACAATAACTATTATGCATTAATATTAATATTGATATTAATTAATTATTAGTATGTTCAAATTTCACTAGCTTCCAGTAATGGGCTCAGAAATCTAGAAGAATTTAAATTTTCAGAATTTAAACTACTGATAACTTGTGTCACTACTGCCAACATAACAGTTATAAAATCACTACCAGTTGTAGTATTTCTCAGTTCGAAATTCGAAAAGAAGTTGGCAAAAGAAAATTCAACCTGCAAACTAGAAAATTACCATAATTCACTAGATTATGTAGCAATGGGGGGAAAAATGGTTAGGTTTCACCCTTGGGGTATTAAGTAAGCTGACCCGGAATGTACACTTTAAGTTTCGGCACACGGCGAAATATGTAAAAGTATCTTTCTGAACACAATCACCGTGAAAGCCCAAAAAAACTTGTAACAGCTTTTATTCTTCTCGTATTTTATACATCTGTGGGAGCTTAGCTCGCAGACGCTACAAAATATAAAACGACTCAAAATATTTGTCAGAATTTTGACGAGAGTAGATCCAAAAACCAATAACTGGAATAATACTTCACTTAAAATGATCGTTGGGTCTAAAGAGCATCCTTTCCTCCACACCATAGTGTAAGGTTTATGCCGGGCGTGCTAGGAAAATATTTTGTATTTCGTATCCACTTGAAGCTCGCCTGATTTCGTGCGGTTGTCTGCAGTGCACTCTATACTTTGATGTCGGAAGGTCACGGGATGACGATACGATGTCTGGCATGCTATGAACGTTCATTATCATTCGTTGCTTCGTTCCGCAGCGCAATAATTAATTGCAATGAACAGGCCGGTACGAACTCATGCAGAAATGCATTCCGCAAGAACCCAGAAAGGAATGACTGCATGATAACGGAACACTCAAAAGATGCCTTCTCGACTAGGAGCTCCACCGCCTCAAAATGTAGGGGGGAGACTGCTGTACCTTGAAATACTTTTCACATTTGATTTTTTTTTTATTTTAGGAAATTACATTCTTTTAATGAAAAAATACTTAAAATATTATTGAAGATTCCTTCACAACTTCATTTTCCTATTAATATATTAACTGTATACTATATCTCAAATGAATTAATCGTCGAATTTATCTCTAGCATTTTAGGTCTTATAAACTGTGTGTGTGTGGGCGTGCGTGTGAGTGTGTGTATATTCCCCTTAGTTATGTAACTGAGTTTGATTATGTGTACTGCTTGTCTCTGCGGATGCTGTGAATATGTTAGGAGAAAATCCACAAACGATTAGGGAAAACAGGGGAATTTTACTGGAAGCAAGTAAAGAGATAGGTTTGGAAGTAAATCCCGTATATGATTATGTGTCGTGACGAGAATATTGTACGAAATGGAAATATAAAAATTGGAAATTTATCTTTTGAAGAGGTGGAAAAGTTCAAATATCTTGGAGCAACAGTAACAAATATAAATGATATTCAGGAGGAAATTAAACACAGAATAAATATGGGAAATGCCTGTTATTATTCGGTTGAGAAGCTATTATCATCCAGTCTGCTGTCAAAAAATCTGAAAGTTAGAATTTATAAAACAGTTATATTACCGGTTGTTCTTTATGGTTGTGAACTCTCACTTTGAGAGACACACATAGGTTAAGGGTGTTTGAGAATAAGGTGCTTAGGAAAATATTTGGGGCTAAAAGGGATGAAGTTACAGGAGAATGGAGAAAGTTAGACAACACAGAACTGCACGCATTGTATTCTTCATCTGATACAATTAGGAACATTAAATCCAGACGTTTGAGATGGGCAGTGCATGTAGCACGTATGGGCGAATCCAGAAATGCATATAGAGCGTTAGTTGGGAGGCCGGATGGAAAAAAACCTTTAGGGAGCCGAGACGTAGATGGGAAGATAATATTAAAATGGATTTGAGGGAGATGGGATATGATGATAGAGAATGGATTAATCTTGCTCAGGATAGGGACCAATGGCGGGCTTATGTGAGGGCGACAATGAACCTCCGGGTTCCTTAAAAGCCAGTAAGTAAGTAAGTAATTTTCTACTTTATTTTATATATTATGTAACTGATCTTGACTATTTGTAATTTTCTACTATAATTTATGTAATTTCTATGGTATCTTCTTTTGTGTTGTTTTGTAACCTAATTTTGTATTTCATGTATATTATTGAAACCTGGTTGAGTGGAAGAGAAGGTCTCATGGCCTTAACTCTGCCAGGGAAAATAAAACTACTACTACTACTATGTATTTTTCTGTTTTACAGATCTATAAAGGATAGAAAAAAATAAAATGAAAGGATATGTGATGTGTTTGAAACTACAACTGGTTCATGTACCTTGGAACATACTCTCTGGTACCTCGGAATACATGGAATATAGGGGGAATATAGCTGTAAAAACTGACAATAATATTTGAAATGTATTTGCCATCATAAATCGGAGCATGTTTCTCTGATTTACATTTTATTTCCTGGAGGAGCAAGAACTGCTTCAAGAGCTTTCTTGATGGTATCCGGATCAATTGGGGAGGGGGGGGACCTCTCGACTTCACACTTACTTCGTGACACGATCTTAAAATAAAACAAAAACAAAAACCGATAGTATCATGTTATTTGGAACATATTCCATGGTACAAGATGTTTTGTGTTCAAAGGTACAAGAGGGTCCACGTTTAAACAAATATGGCTCCCAAAACTAGAGATTCGAATAAATCATGGACATTAAAATATTTTATTACTCACCAGATGATAGAGAACACACTATACTTGATTGATAGTAACAAATACAATTTGATTTTGTGTTAGAAAACGTATTATATCAATGAACGAAAACATGGTCTCTCACTGCCAAACTTCGTAACAGTCTCCAAATATGCCAAAGGAAGATGCTGAGAAGGATACTAGGCTTATCACTGAGGGACAGAGTTCCAAATGAAGTGCTACAAAAGATGTTAGCAATTAAAGATCCAGCACTGCAAACCACCAACACCAAATGGTAGTGGGGAGGCCATGTTGCACGACTAAGATGGACGCAGAAAGTCACACTATGGGATCCCCGCATTGGCAAGAGATCACGCGGAAGACCAAGAAGAAGATGGGCCGACCTCTTCAGTGTACGTGTAGGAAGCCATTGGTCAAGCAGAGCAAGACATAGGAAAGACTGGAAAAACCTAAGAATACAAATGAACAGCGACTAAAACTAGTGCGACAGAAACAAGTGAACAACATCAAACAGTGCAGAATGTGAACCAAGTGAACAATTCCAAGGTTGTAAACATCTCTTACGCGGAGTAGCTCACCGCGTGAGACAAATAAAGCTCTCCCTCTATAGGAGGAGGCCTTTGCCCTTAACGGGACATTTCTAGGCTAATCATTTCACTAAAAATTGTTTTGTCCACAGAACTCACATTGCAATAAATCGAACCGAAACTATGACTAGAGCTACTTAGCGGCTTTCTCCACAATCTACTTCAGTTTGAGTCCTCTAGGTAGCAGCAAAAATTAAAAAACAAAAATGTTCAAAGGTACACTATGTCAAAGGTACAAACAACAGTCTCCCCTACATATTTAAAGACCCGTATCTGTTTGTGAGAACTATTTTGAAACTGTCTGTATAGAGTATTTAGTAACTGAATGGAATAAGTAATTATAAGTTATTCTATGGCCACAAACAAACAAGAAGTGCTATATAAACACATACAGTAGCTACAATTGGTTCTTTATTGGTGTAGGCCAATAAATTAATGAAGTACAGAACATCTACAGCGTGGAAGTGAAATAACCCTGTAGATTGAAAGGAACAATAGGGTGCACTTCAATAGAAAACCTATATTATTACGCTTTGTGATTAAATGCACGATTAATTAGAAAATTAAGCTGGAAGTTTCAGCAGTCTCGCAACATCACAGTTAACATACTCTTATTTCTTCTCATAATACAGATCTAAGAGGTCAACAAACTCAGGTCTGTCTGCCTAGATGAACTACCTCTCATCTCCCTCTCTGGCAACAATGTTTCAAACTGGTCACATCGTTCAGTGACTTCAAATCAGAGGCTTTTAAATTGAATTTACACGAAAGCCGACCACGCTATTGAAATAAGCCAGAGGGATAAATGATTCTTAATTAGATTTTCTATCAATATGGACAAAAATCACGATTTTTCTCGCAATAGTTACTGCATAAGGAGTTGTTAAACATTTGGAGAGGAAAAAAAAAACTTCTGTGCGAGATCGTGCGTATTTGCTTGGTTTCCGCACAAAACCAATCCGCGGAAAGTCTAAAATTCCACATTCAGTATTCCCAACCTAACACAACAATTTCCCTCTCCTTACCGCTTAAGTGACATATTGATTTTACTGCTTTAGGCTTTTAACATATTATTTTTAGAGACGTTCAATATAGTAATAATTATAAATTGGAAACTTACCACTGCAATTTCACCTAAATTGCACTGTTAATTATTGTTTTTAAATATTTGCAAAAATTAAGTAAACTCTACAACTCCACTAAAGTTACTGCATTCGTGATGCAAGTAACATTAAGGAAGCCGTGAAAAAATCAACAAGATTCCAGACTCATTATAGACTGGGGGGAAAAAAAGACAAACGTATATCACGGCCTGCTGTAGTATAGTAAACACAGAAAACATTCTAAAGCAACAATGTTGAAGATAGATATTTTTGTTTTGCAAATTTGCCGTCATTAAACAGAAACCAAGATGGAGATTTCATTGCAACTAATTCGAAATTCCTCAACTATGTTTCGCTTTTTCAAACTTTTCCTCGAATATTAAAACTTCAACATACCGCTCTTGTAACGCATATTACTATTCTTTTAGAAAACTATGAACTTTCCACCAATATGATATTACACTTATTTGTCACATGCTATTCGCTCTAAAAATATGTTGAGTTATTTCACTTCCACCCTATATATTCAACCTGTATCAAAGACGACGCTTTCTTTTGAAGAGATAGCAGTCATTGGTGCTTCCTCTATAATCCACTTGTTAAACAAATGCTTCATTTTCAATCCTCGGTACATTCTGCATTTCGTCTTTTTTCTTCCCATTCCATCGAAGCTACATTACAGCTCTGCAATTGTCTGAAGTCTCTCGGAATAGCTTCTGCATCGAAACGTTTCTTAATTAAATTACTGGCAACTCAGAGATGAATCGGGTTTTACCGATATTATAAAAAAAGAGGCAACGACTTAATCCAAATTAAATTGGAGACTGATTATCTGACACTTCTCTTTGACAAGAAGTTTCATGATGTAGTTAAATATTCATCCCAATTTGCATTTAAACAACTTAAAGATTCAGATTATGCTTCAGATGGAAGCAACGACTCGTGGATAAAATTGTCTGTTATTTCATTTCTAAGACAAGGCTCATGTTCTACAGCAAATTTCGTCTGTTTTGTCTTCTAGTTATAAACAAAAATTTATGAACTTCTCACGCCGGTAGTTTCAGCCCTTCAACTCTAAATTTTTATTACGGTACTCCGATGAAAGGAAAAGAAAGAAGAAAGAGGAAGAAACAAAGAAAAAAAGGAAAGAAGAAGAAAAGTAAAGAAAGAAAAAAGGAAGAAATGGGAAAGGAAAGAAAGAAAAAAGGAAGAAAAGGGAAAGGAAAGAAGGAAATAATAGAAAGCAAAGAAAGAAAATAAGAAAAGAATGAAGGAAAGAAGTAAAGAAAAGATGAAAAGAAAGAAAAGGAAGGAAAGAAGGCGAAAAGAAAGAAAAGGAAAAAGGAAAGGAAGGAGAGAAGGAAAGATAAGGAAAGAAAGAAAAGGAAAAGGAAAGAAAAAGAAAAAAGGAAGAAGGAAAGACAGAAAAGAAAAGAAAAGGAAAATGAAAGAAAGAAAAAAGGACAGAAGTAAAAAGTAAAGAAAGATAAGGAAAAAAGGAAAAAGGAGAATGAAAGAAAGAAAAAAGGATAGAAGGAAAGAAAGAAAAGGAAAAAGGAAAGAAAGAAAAGGACAAAGAAAAGGAAAATGAAAGTGAGTAAAAAGGAAAAAAGTAAAGAAATAAAGATAAGGAAATAAAGGAAAGGAAAAAGGAAAGGAAAAAGGAAAGGAAAATGAAAGAAAGAAGGAATGGAAGAAGTAAAGAATGAAAATAAGGAAAGAAGGAAAGAAAGATAATGAAAGGAAGATAAGGAAAGAAAGAAAAGGTAAAAGAAAAGGAAAATGAAAGAAAGAAAAAAGGAAACAAAGAAAGAAGGAAAAGGAAAATGAAAGAAAGAAAAAAGGAAAGAAGGAAGGAAAGAAAGATACGGAAAGAAAGAAACGTAAAATGGAAGGAAGTAATATTGTACACACTGAACTCTAACATACACATTTTACAAGTATTTGTCTGAAGAATGTCTCTTTTTAAGGATCTGTTCATTCCCATACGGATAGAACTTCACATTAAGTTCTTCACATGAAAAATTAAAGTTATCCCCTGCTGAACCATAAAAAACCTGGTCAGCCTTTGCAGAGTAGAAAGAGAAACAAGACCTCTGCGCAAATGGTATGTGGAGGGCTAGGGTCAATGATCGCTCTGGGGGGAGGTATTGGTTGAACAAAGCTATCAATCGATTGCTGAACTCTACTCTACCTTCTACCACAAGCATCTTACCCCTTAGCGGCCTCGACCTGATGCTGCCCTCAATACACTCCGGCACAGGTAGACTCCGTCCCCATATGCGTGAAATTACTCCACAGATTCTGAGACGGACCACAGTAGTAATTGCAGTATCAGTAGCAATAATACTTACTTACTTCCTGGCTTTTAAGGAACCCGGAGGTTCATTGCCACCCTCACATAAGCCCTATCCTGAGCAAGATTAATCCAGTCTCTATCATCATATCCCACCTCCCTCAAATCCATTTTAATATTATCTTCCTATCTAAGTCTAGGCCTCCCTAAAGGTCTTTTTCCCTCCGGCCTCCCAACTAACAGTCTATATGCATTTCTGGATTCGTCCATACGTGCTACATGCCCTGCCTATATCAAACGTCTGGATTTAATGTTCCTAATTATATCAAGTGAAGAATAAAATGCGTGCAGTTCTGTGTTGTGTAAATTTCTCCATTCTCCTGTAACTTAATCCCTCTTAACCCCATATATTTTCCTAAGCACCTTATTCTCAAACACCCTTAATCTCTGTTCCTCTCTCAAAGTGAGAGTCCAAGTTTCACAACCATACAGAACAACCGGTAATATAACTGTTTTATAAATTCTAACTTTCAGATTTTTCGACAGCAGACTGGATGATAAAAAAGCTTCTCAACCGAATAATAACAGGTATTTCCCATATTTATTCTGTGTTTAATTTCCTCCCGAATATAATTTACATTCATTACTGTTGCTCCCAGATATTTGAACTTGTCCACCTCTTCAAAAGATAAATTTCCAATTTTTATATTTCCCTTTCGTACAATATTCCCGTCACGAGACATAATCATATACTTTGTCTTTTCGGGATTTACTTCCAACCCTATCTCTTTACTTGCTTCAAGTAAAATTCCCGTGTTTTCCCTATTCGTTTGTGGATTTTCTCCTAACATATTCACGTCATCCGCATAGACAAGCAGCTGATGTAACCCGTTCAATTCCAAACCCTCTCTGTTATCCTGGACTTTCCTAATGGCATATTCTAGAGCGAAGTTAAAAAGTAAAGGTGATAGTGCATCTCCCTGCTTTAGCCCGCAGTGAATTGGAAAAGCATAAGATAGAAACTGGCCTATACGGACTCTGCTGTAAGTTTTACTAAGACACATTTTAATTAATCGAACTAGTTTCTTGGGAATACCAAATTCAATAAGAATATCATATAAAACTTCTCTGTTAACCGAGTCATATGCCTTTTTTAAATCTATGAATAACTGATGCACTGTACCCTTATACTCCCATTTTTTCTCCATTATCTGTCGAATACAAAATTGGTCAATAGTTGATCTATTACGCCTAAAACCACACTGATGATCCCCAATAATTTCATCTACATATGGAGTTAATCTTCTCAAAAGAATATTGCACAAAATTTTGTACGACGTCAACAAAAGTGATATTCCTCGAAAGTTACTACGGTTAGTCTTTAATATTTATATTTAATATTTATACAGCTGAAAAATTTTTAACGACGCGAATCTATAATTCATGTTCTATTTGTGTTGGACTTGTGTCAGTTTTGCAGGTATAGCGATTATCGCGCTAAGCTTCGCATTCAACTTGAAGTCGGTCGGAGTAGCGTGCAGGTCGTCTGAGGTCTGGATTAGGACCTCACTTTACGATCCGCTTCTTTTAGTACGAGACTAATGTGCACGGCGTGGCGCGGCGATTGTACTCATAATGCCTGGGATCTGTATGCTAATCTAAAGGGTTTGAGCGCTGAGAAGGAAATCAATAGATACGACTTAGTTGACTGTAGACCAACCAAAATTGAACCCGTCACCCTCATTAATAACCGATTTTAAACGTTCCTGTCCGTGATCAGTCGTCTTCATCATTCTTTCGACACTCAAACGTGATCAAAAGCAATAAAAATTGGGTTTGTTAAGTTTATTATACAGTAAAACTTTGCTAAAATATACCATCGATAAAAAGGAAACCTGCTCAAAAGAAAAATAAATTTGGAAACGGAATGATTTTCTATGTAAAATAATAAATAAACACCAAAATATTGATTTCAACTTACTATTCACTTGCTTATACAACTCTACCGATGTTTATAGGATATTTATGCTCGACCATGCCGAAATGTAGTAATTATACACCTGGTAGCAGTCCTTTAATGCATGTCATTAAAGTACACCTACTCGTTAAAGTTCAGGTGTTCAGCCAATGACAAGTCAGCTTTGTACCGTTATATCGATTATTCTCGGATATGCAATCGAAAGACAATTAGCGAAAAGTCACGGAGGCTGGAAATCCAATACTGTCGCAGAAGGTTATGTTCCCTTACTATAATAATTAGCGTTAATTGTAAATAATATTCAAATAAGTTCAATTTGTCATCTCCTTTTTCAATTCTAAATCAATTTCCAGGTTATATCAGAGTAATCTTCATCTTATTCTCTGCCAAGGTCAATGACATTCGGCCTCAGAAAAAATCAATACTTTCGCGTCTGCGCACATCTCACAATTCAAGTCAGTTCGCACATAACCATAAGAAGACCTAATTTTAAATAATTTCAAGTTAGAAATATGGTCGAGCATAAAAAAGTCGTATGAAACTTGCCTATAATGGTATTAAGACGCTCGTATGAAAATTATGAAACTCGCTTGCGCTCGTTTCATAAACAATCATACTTGCGTCTTAATAATTACCATTATAGGCTCGTTGCATAATGTACTATTATTACACAATTATTGAAATTATTCATAAGTATTCATGTTATTCTTATCTGACTGAGGAGCGTAACTGACCTTTTGCAATACCTCGTATTCATTCATTCATTCATTCATTCATTTTATTCCATAGATCTTACATGAGCAATGAAGCTTTAAGATGTGGAACATGTCAACATTTTACAATATTACAATCACAATTTTTACAAATTTTTATAGTTTTACAATTTAGTAATTTTCTACAATTTTTACAATTTTGTACAATTTTTTACATTTTTTTTTGTGAGATGTGCGCAGACGCGAAAGTATTGATTTTTTCCGAGAAACAGATGTCGACATTGACCTTGACATTGAAACACGAGATGACAAATTGAATTTATTTGAATATTATTTACAATTAACGCTAATTATTATGGTAACAGAACTGACTTTGTTTCAAATATAGGTGATTTATTGTCTTTCGATTGCATATCCGAGAATAATCGATACTTGCGCTTTCATATTGCTACAATGGTATTTTCTGATTGATGGAACACCTGAACTTTAATGTATAGGTGTACTTTAATGAGGTCCATTAAAGGTCTGCTACCAGGTGTATAATTACTACATTTCGGCATGGTCGACCATAAAAAGAATTATACGATCCATTTTTAAATTAAAGAGTTTTGACTCATGCAAACCTTATTTTAAACAATATAAAATGAGAATGAGAATAAATACAATAAGAATCTAGATTATCATAATTATAATACACGAAATGCACATCTGTTTTCAATAAAAAATCATAGACTTGTGAAATATGAAAAATCGCCTGCATATACTGGCATTGTGTTTTTTAATAATTTACCATTGAAAATACAATCTTTACCTCATCCAAAGTTTAAAGTGAAAGTTAAACAGATTTTAACTGACCAAACTTTTTATTTAGTAAAAGAATTCTTAAATCACAAGTTATGATATATGCAATACTACTTGATTATATTATTCATTTTAAATGTATTTTAACTTGTAGTGTTTTTAATTTTATTGTGTTTTTTATTTATTATGTAATTGACGTGTACATCCATGTATATGGCCATATATAGAATAAACAGTCAATCAATAATCAATCAATTAATCAACACTTTAAAACGGAAAACTGTCTAACGCGAAAACGGAATCATTTTTGGGCACCATTTAGGTTAAAAAAAAACCTGACTAAAACGGATAATTTTAAGCGTAACCATTGCTAAATTCTTTCAAACCATTTTTAATTTTGCGATAATACTGTACGAAGCATGACATAATTTTGTTGTGTGACTGTACATGCAATGATCTGGAAGAATTTCTCTATTCTTTGTCAGGTGTTGGGGGGTGAAGCTTCTCTAACCATGTCACTATTCTATGTTTATTGTCAAGAACCCGGGCAAGTTACTGGCCTCGTGTACCGTTACTTCTTCCAACCCTCTTGCATTTTCTTTCATTTATTCTCTGTTTTGTGCTAACATGTCAATACAGTGATAAAGAACATTGCGCGTAGAATAAAACTGTGAATAATTGTAGTGTAGAGTCAATTTAGTTCACATTCCCGTTTATTTATTCTGAGTTTTGTGTTAATATGCCACTACAGTGTTAAATAACAGTGCGAATAAAGTAAAACTGTGCGATTTAATAAAAGAAAAGCCTAGATGACCAGTTCTATCATAGAAGAATGGCTTCATAATTTTTATGGAGCAATGAAACGTCAAGGTCGTAAGGTCATACTGTTTTTAGACAATGCTACCTGTCATTCAAGGATTGATTTCTCTAACGTGAAGTTAATCTATTTTCCATCAAACACAACTTCAGGATCAGGGCGCAATTTACACTCTGAATTGATACAGGACGCGAAGGAAATCCTATAACGTTCCCTTCAAAAAAAAAGTCGCGGCAATGCACTTTAAAAGAAATGTGGGGCCAAGAAACTAGGGCGTAGAGAGAGAGAGAGAGAGAGGCTGCAATTACGTAAGTTAATAATTATGAAAATAAAATTCACTTTGCATGTACTGTTGTAACTTTTATTCCAAATTATTTCTTCATTGTGTTCTTTCTACAGTGAGCATATTGCAGTAGTCTATTCTTAGTTTTGCCAAAACTCAACCTTTTGTAAAACGAAAACCTGTGAAAACGGAAAAAAATTCTGGAACGATCGCGTTTCGTTTTATGGAGGTTTTTGCTGTAGCTAGAGTCCGAAGGTTTAGCTCTTTTCCTAGCTCACAAGTGTAACAGCGTGACGTATGTACAGTAGTGGCCAAAAAAACCGGATCGATTCTTGTAGCTGATTTCAGAGCCTTGTTCACTCCAGAGCACGATAGACTTCCGTGGTTCGAATCCTGCCTGGGAAGGAAATGTTTTTTTTTATTACTTATTCAAATTTATTCCCAATAGGCCTACTTTTCGATTGCTAGTAAAAGTCGTTTTCTGGGAATAATAAGTTAATTAAGTAATAAAATATCGCTGCAATGACAGAAGGAAGCGAAATGCGGAGAGGAGTGCGACAAGGATGTCCTTTATCACCTACCCTGTTCAACAGCTACTTGAAGGATTTGGTAAACAACTGTTTTCAGAACATGGGAGAAGTAGGGGAGACTGTTGTACCTTTAAACACTTCTCACATTTTATTTTTTTTAATTTTGGAAAATGAAATTTTTTAAATGAAAAAATGCTTGAAATAATTATTAAAGATTCCTTTACAACTTCCAGTATGTATTTTCCTGTTTTACAGATCTATTAAGGATGGAAAAATAAAATGAAGGGATATGTAAAGTGTTCAAAGGTACAACAGGATCATGTACCTTGGAACATACCCTCTTGTAAGTTGGAACACATGGAATATAGGTGGGAATATAGCTGTAAAAACTGACAATTATATTTAAAATGTATTTTCAATCATAAACCAGAGCAGTCTTCTTTGATTTATATTTTATTTTCTGGAGAAGCTTTCTTCAAGGCATCTGAATCAATTGGGGACCTCTTTAATTCCAAACTTACTTCGTGACATGATCTTAAAATAAAACAAAAACAAAAACCGATAGTATCGTGTAATTTGGAACATGTTCCATGGTACAAGATGTTTTGTGTTCAAAGGTACAAGAGGGTGCATATTTAAAAAAATATGGCTCCGAAAACTAGAGCGTCAAACAAATCATGGAAATTAAAATATGTTATTGCTCACCAGATGATAGGGAACACATTGTACTTGAAAGATATTAACAAATGCAATCTGGTTTTGTGTTAGAAAACATACATCAATGTACGAAATGTTAACTTTTGGTACTAAAAAAACTTGTTTTGTCCACGGAACTCTCACTTTGCAATAAATCAAACTGAAACTACGACCAGAGCTACTTAGCAGCTCTCTCTACAATCTACTTCATTTTGAGTCCTCTAGGTAGCAGCAAAAATTAAAAAAACAAAAAATGTTCAAAGGTACACTATGATGAAGGTACAACAGTCTCCCCTAAGAGTAGGAGCAAGAAGAATAAAGTGCATAAGATTTGCTGATGATATGAGTTGTTAGAAGAAGAGAAGACGATACTACGGGATATGATAGTGGAGCTAAATGACAGCTGTGAGCAGTATGGGATGAAGAGAAATGCCAACAAGACTAAGAGCATGGTCATAGGAAGAAAAGTAAAGAAGGTAAACTTACGAATTCTAAATGAAGCAGTAGAGCAAGTGGACAGCTTCAAATACTTGGGATGTACTATAAGCAGTAACATGAGCTGCTACCAAAAATTCAAAAGGAGGATAGTAATGGCAAAGGCAGCTTTTATTAGAAAAAGGAGTATCTTCTGCGGACCTCTGGAAAAAGAACTAAGGAAGAGACTAGTGAAGTGTTTTGTGTGGAGTGTGGCATTATATAGGGCAGAAACATGGACATTACGACAAAGTGAAGAGAAGCGAGTTGAAGCATTTGAAATGTGGATATGGAGAAGAAAAGGCATGTGAAATGGACAGACAGAATAACAAATGAAGCTGTGTTTTAAAGAGTGGGTGAAGAGAAAATGATGCTGAAACTGATCAAGAAGAGAAGAAGAAAATTGGTTGGGTCACTGGCTGAGAAGAAACTTCCTATTGAAAGATGCACTAGAAGGAATGATGAATGGGAGAAGAATTCGGGGTAGAAAAAGATATCAGATGATAGACACATTAAGATATATGGATCATATGTGGAGACTAACAGCAATGCAGAAAATATAAAATATTGAAGACCTGCCCTTGGCCCAGAGAACTATGAATGAATGAACCGTATGTGTATCTTCACTAAGAAGAATCGCGGCTTTTGATTTACTCGTACATGTGTATGAGACTATCGCTTCAGGTTGCATGCACCTGGCTTAGACAGAGTTTACTTCTATTTATAACATGCACAGCAGGACTCAGAACTTGTGTTACTTTGTTTGATTTATGACATATACATTCACGAAACGTTTTTGCCTACGAGAGCAGCCAGACATATTTTCCACAGTGTGTACGTGCGTGTGTGTGTTTTTTTGTGTATTCAACTCTATTCCTATAGCTTTGTTATAAAGTATGATTTAAATATGTACGTAGCTTACTTAACGGCATCTCTATGAAGTCCTAGATTATGCAGCTTCCTTCGGTGGGACTATGATAGACGATATTCCGCGGGAATACAGTGTCACAAAGACACCTCAAAGTTGCCAAATAAGGTGTCAAATTTCAATAGAAGTCGCTAAATTCAATTTACAAGTAAAAGCGAGCATATCTAAAGTAAAGGGTAAGATTAATAATAGCAAAAATGTATCGTAACTTTTAGACATATAAATCATCCATATCATCTCTTCTACTGCTGCTGACGTAGAAGACGAGGATTCATACAGACCGGAAGTGGAAAGTAAACATGCACAGTATTTTCAGTCTTCTGCAGAAAGCTTTCAGGAAATTTGGTGTAATTTGTAACTCGTTTTTCCCGAAGTATAGCACTAGCTGTTTTGATATGGATTGTTGCGTAGTTTAGGATTCGCTAAGTTGGACTGGCTGAACAGGCGTTCTACCTATGCATTCGAATAGGATAGAGGAAGTATGGCCATAGCAAACATAAAAACTCTATTAGAGTTAGCCCTGGTAGAATATTTGTACTGGTACACCTCAACCCAAAAATTTACTCCAAGAATTCGCCAAAATTAAGATAATGCAGGGGATTAATTAAGATGTCTTTATATAATACGTTGTGCAGGGTTGAAATTCTTATAAAGTTTCAAAATTATACCAAGGATAATATTTTCTCTATAATAATATTAAAAATGTCAAAATGCAAAATAAATCTTTACTCCAGAAAAGTCGCTGGTCGCTATTTCGTAATTTTTGTCGTTAGAGACAACTTCAAAACCGATAGATCTAGCGACATGTCGCTAAAGTTGGGAACACTGCGGAAATATCTGACATTCACCTAGAAGTCGGAAAACCTAAAATAGCCGATCAGATACACAGTCAAGAGGCACTGGAAGTCACACAATAAAAAATCAGTGGAAATTCCAGTTTCCTAAAAGGAAGAGTTAACCTTCTCTTTCTTCTCCATCGTCTTCTTTTTCTTCTTCTTCTTCTTCTTCTTCTTCTTCTTCTTCTTCCCTACGCTTGAAAGCTGGTAACTTGTTGCGTCTACATTCACTTCAGCTCCGGGTTATAATTATATCCTTCCATCGTAGCTGTGGTCGTCCTGAAAATGTTTTTTGTTGAGCTGATCAGTTACATACCAGTACTCTTTTCACCAGTCTGATACCCTCCATTCTATCAATGTGTTATTTGCAATTTAGTCTCATATTGTTAATACAATGGTATATTGCTTAAATTTGGCATTTCTTCCTGATAACTTAGCTGTGAAATTTGTTGTTCCTTGTCGTAGGCCTATAATTTCAATTCTGAAAAGTTAATTACATACATACATTCTTTTGTAGGCACTTTCTTCTCTTTCTGATCAG
Source organism: Periplaneta americana (assembly GCF_040183065.1). Lineage (NCBI taxonomy): Eukaryota > Metazoa > Arthropoda > Insecta > Blattodea > Blattidae > Periplaneta > Periplaneta americana. The sequence continues at coordinate 131,021,043 of NC_091129.1, read as the reverse complement.
TTTCAGTATCATTCTTTCTTCATCCACTCTTTCCAACACAACTTCATTTGTTATTCTGTCTGTCCATTTCACACGCCCCATTCTTCTCTATGTCCACATTTCAAAAGCTTCTATTCTCTTCTCTTCACTTTGTCGTAATGTCCACGTTTCTGCCCCATACAATGTTACACTCCACATAAAGCACTTCACTAGTCTCTTCCTTAGTTCTTTCTCCAGAGGTCCGCAGAAGATGCTCATTTTTCTATTAAAACCGTCCTTTGCCATTGCTATCCTCCTTTTGACTTCCTGGCAGCAGCTCATGTTACTGCTTATAGTACAACCCAAGTATTTGAAGCTGTCCACTTACCTTACTGCCTCATTTAGAATTCGCAAGTTTACCTTCTTCACTTTTCTTCTTATGACCGTGGTCTTCGTCTTGTTGGCATTTATCTTCATCCCATACTGCTCACAGCAAACATTTAGCTCCAGTAGCATATCCCTTAGTATGCTTAATGGATTTAAGTGCTAAGTCATACAATAGCTTCTGTCATTCAAACTCTTACAGACTTTAGAGAAATGAAATATTTAGATCTTTCTATTACAGAATTTTGTAAGAATATGAATAATTATAAGTGTAACATTCCTAACATTTTACATTATTAATGAACGACTTTATATGAAGAATACCATTAACTCAACATTTTATCACGTTGAACTAGTGACAGAAATTAAACTCTGAATTGCAGCTTGTTATTTAATGCCTCAGAAAACATTAATGTCATAAATACATTGAAACGTCTAAACTACAGTAAAGGGTTCGTTAATGATTATAATTGCTTTTCAAATGCTTTCAAATGAATCGTATCTGTTAATGAGGGAAATAAATTGAGATGATCTTCATATGTTTTTCCAGTGCTCAGACAGAAAGGTCGTTGTACTTATCGTCCGTTAAATCAATTTATAACAGCATTTTGCAATACTATTAGTAAATTAATGCAAACGCTTGAAATTAATGGCAACTGTTGAGTTTGATGGTTAGAGTAATATTAAATTAGTGCAAAACTTTCCTATCCAAAGAGATAATGGTTCAAATTCGTTCCCTTGTGAGGCAAAACAGCATGACCCTCTTCTTACCAATGTTGAAATTCAAAAGCTATTAGGAAAATTAATAGCACGAGGTATGTTTTTGGTTATAGGCTCACAGAAGGGTTCTCAATACATTAATTTGTCAAGCATCGCTTGATTAAAATGGTGATGGCTTTGACTCTAATGAATTCTACACCAATTATAAGAATTTTACCCAAAATCGTAATTTTGGCAATTTGTTGATGTGTGCTCATAAATTCATATTCATATTCTTTATTTGCCTCAAGGTACAAGAATACAAGAGGCCTCGTCAATGTGATAATATAAAAAACAATGTGTCAATGTTTAAAATATTAAAAGAGTAAAAATGAATAAAATTTAACTAAAATACCACATCATTTTCAAAAAATTCATTTATATTATAAAAGGGATTATTTTGTAGCCATCTCTTAATCTGAAATTTAAATTGTGTTTCATTAAGTGCCTTTATATTTGTAGGTATCTTATAATATACTTTTATTGCAGTAATTACATAGCTTGGTTGTGTTTTTTTGCAACCTGACATGTGGTACATTTAATTGATCATTATTTCTTGTTTCATAGCGATGCAGATCTACTATACTTGTATAATTAGTAATATTCTTGTTTACATACATTAAAAGTTCAAAAATATATAGATTGTAGACTGTCATAATCTTTTCATTTTTGGAAAGAGATCTACATGATAGTCTGGGTGGTGACATTGTTATAATACGAACTGCCTTTTTCTGCAGTAACAATGTTTAGAAGGTCAAAACTATTTCTATATAAAAGTAATCCATATCTAATAACACTTTCAAATAGTGCATAGTAAACTTGTTTTAAATAATGTTTGGGAATCTTGTACATGATGCTTCTCAAGAGATAAATTACTCTAGAAATTCTTTTACATACATAACTGACATGGCTATTTCACCTTAGTTTAGGATCCAAATACATACCCAGCATCTTTACAGATTCATTTACCACATTATTTTGGGTTTGTTTCAAACTTAGAGTTAACATATGAGTTTTTTCATCATTAACAATAATGTTTCCGTAACTACATAAATATTCAGATAAATTAGCCCCACATTTTGACGTTGCAATAATATTGAAAACTTACGTACCAATATATTCATTTAAATCTAAAAAAAAAAAAAAAAAAAAGTTTCACGTTTGAAATAGTAGGGATAAGTCTAAATACTGGAAATTCATAACTAATCAATCACACTAGAGCACATTAATTCTCCACTTCCAATATATATTTTTTTACACATCTTGATTGCACAACTTTTAACGCTGTATCACTTTGGAATATGTATTGTATGACCTTCTCGTGTTAAATTCTATCGTACCTGGTTTACATCTTTCGACCTGTTATTGGTCTTCTTCTCTGAAGGTACGATAGAATTTAACACGAGAAAGTCATATAATACATATTCCGAAAATATATTTTGTTATACATTTTCAATACAAATTGAGAAAGGAAATTTAAATAATTTCATAGAAATTCTAAATGAATATAGGTTCTACATACCACGATTTGAGCAAAATTTCGTTCTAAAGTCACAATTACTTCTTCTTCTTCTTCTTCTTCTTCTCCCTTCAAGGATTAGGTGATATCACCTGTTCCGGTCTCTATCGTCCAGCCACCTCTTGCGAGGTCTACCCAGATCCCTTTTCCCGATCGGGCGATAATTCAATATCTTCTTTGGTAACCTATTCTCTGCCATTCTGTCAACATGATCTTTCCATTTTGTTTTATTTTCTTCTACCATGTCGTGTACTGAGAAAATATTGAGATCTGATCTTATTGTTTCATTTTTTATTTTATCGGCTTTAGTGCATCTTCTTACGTATCTCATAAATTTCATCTCTGCTGATTGTATACGTGATTCTTCTTTTTTTGTTATTGTCCATGATTCAGAGCCATATATAAGAGTAGGTACAGCCATAACTTTATAAAATTTCATTTGAGTTTCTTTTCTCGTTTTTCTTCCTAAAGTTCTTCCAATTGTTCCACATATCATCTGAAATCTATTAACTTTCTTCTCAATACCTTTCTCATAATTAAAACTAATATCACATCCTAGATAACTGAAGTGGGATACTTGTTCTAAAATGTTTCCATTTACTAGTATTTTAGATCTAACAGGATTTTTCCCTCTAAAGGCCATTATCTTTGTTTTGTTTGCAGATATAGTTAGATTGTAAAATATTGCATTTTGGCTTAATCTATACACTGCTCTTTGTAGGTTATCTTCTGTTTCCTGGATAACTATTTGATCATCAGCGTATAGTAAAGTATTTAAAGGTGTGTTAGATTCTATTTTAATCGCAGTCTGTATTTCATCTTTCCACTTCAAAACTAGATCGTCAATATATAAATTGAACAGAGTGGGTGATAAACTGCACCCTTGTCGAACACCTAAATTTGTTAAAATTGCTTCTGACACTTTAAAACCTGAGCTAATAACTATTTTGGTATTTACATATAAACTCTTAACGGCACTAATAAGGTGCTTAGGAAAACCTCTTATTTCCAGTATTTTCCATAAAAGGGGTCTTTTCACTTTATCGAAAGCTTTTTCATAGTCAATGAATGCTAAGTGGGTTTCCAAACCAAACTCCCGACGTTTTTCAATAATCTGCCTCATTATAAATATATTATCACTAGATGAGCGTCCTTTTCTAAAGCCTGATTTTTCCTCTGATATTACTACATCAGCAGTAGCTTGTAATCTTCAATTGCTGATACAATAAAAATAAAAAACCAAAACATTCATTTAATTGTGCTGCAAAAATAACGTTGTATTATTGGATCGGTGCATAAATTCGTAGTAGAGGTGAACAACTATCAAGAAAGCAAGACTAACAACGCCTGTAAAGCCGAAAACCCGCACGACAATATTCTATACGTCGCGTCGTTGACATAAAGACTGCTTATGAGTGTTTCGAGACGCCGAGGTTGATCACTCCCCAAGTCCTGAAACTCAAGCAGAATTGAATTGTCACAGTTGTTTATACCTGAGTGAACTTTTATCTTATTTAATTCATTTAAATTTAAATATACAGAATAAAGAATATAATTACAAAACAAACAAGAGAAATAGAAATAAAATAATACAAGCAATATAAAAAAAGAAGATACAGTAGTATTAATAAAATTTGAGACCGAATGAGCAGCGCTCGTGCTCGGTCGCAGTTCAGATATAATATTAAAATAAAGATATAAAATAATAATAATAATAATAATAATAATAATAATAATAATAATAATAAATAAGTAAAATAAAATAGGAACTAAAATATAATTACAGCGGCAATGGAATTATATAATATTAACACTAGAGAAGAATAATATCGCACGTGAAAAGTAGGACTAATATATATTTCGAAATTATAGAATACAAATATAATATAGGTTGGTTAATTCATACAAATAGGCTATAAATTTATTTAATCAAATTGAAGATATTAACACGTTTCTAATTTTCTTGTTATATGTTAGTGGGTTATATGTTAGAAGTTCTGGGTGTAATTTAGTTAAAGCATTGTACAACCGAGGGTCAAAATTAATGCTATTCTTTAGACCAGCAGATGTGAGACATTTGGGGTGCTATGCATAGACATTTCGCTAGCCCGCGCTACGAGCGTGCTAAACTAGCCCCGGCTATCGACTGATTACTTGCACAGGATTCATATCATATCACATCGCTAACACTGGTTTATGAATACGAAAAACGTTAGTTCGTTGATCATCCACCGGAAGCCCGCGCTAAGAATGTCTATGAATATGGCCCCTAGGTTCTACTAATGTTGAATTAATATTTCGTCTTGTGTCATAATTGTGTGTCTGTAATACAAACTTATTACGATTTTTATGATAAATATCTACTTTGGCAACTGTTATATTATGTATAAACAATCAATTAGCCTATTTGAAACATCATCTCTACCTTTCAGTGTATAAAAATCCGTTCCCCAATCTTTATTTAGTTACTAGGTCCATATCAAAAGGCTAGGAATTTTCTTTTCATATGTTTGAGATCAAGTGTGCAATCTCAAGTAAAAAGATATTAACGTTATATTTTATATTTCTTAGAAATGCAAATTTATTTGAGAATTTTTTTTTTCTATTTATATAATCATAGGCTAGGAATATCGTATAATAGAACCAGAACATTTTGATAACTAAGGTACTGTTCTATTTTGACTTTTTGTCTCATTTAAACATTTATAATGTTATTTATTTCAATTATGTATGTTATTCAAAGTTACGAAATATTTCCACGCGGAACAAATGCTATTCGAGAATGATGAGCGAGACTCGAAGCGCACGAGAATGACGAGACGAGACTCGAAAGACAAATGCAACGAACACAAAATTGTTTTTCTGTTACTTTCAAGCTATATATTAATTTAAGCTCGAATAGTTTCGCAGCAAAAACCGGCACAGCAGTATGGAGAGCAGCCCATTAGCTGTCCGTCAGCAGACTGGGATTAAAATGAAAATATTACGCTGTCTAAACTAGCCTGTCCAATCCAGGTTCAACTAGCCTAATCCAGGGAGGTCCCATGGAAAACTGCAGTGTTTCTTAGGACTTAGACAATAGGCATAGTTTTTTTTTCTTTTAATACATAAAGTATTTACTACGTTTAATTTCAAGCAAGCATAGTGAGAGTGATGAACTTTTTCATGTAAAATGCTTTGAAAATGGATTACATGATACTGTGTGGCCAAGAGATGAGACGTATAGCAAGCGGTTGCTGCTTAGGTTTGTCATCAGTTTTTAGTTAAATTGAAGTCATACTAAATTTCATGCATAACGCACGAGTCACCCGCAATTAGCTCACGATTTCCACTCTTCCGTATTGACACGATAGTATTCGGGATTTAGAGGTGATCGCGTAACTTTCGTATTTAATGTCATGGTTTTGTTCCATTACTACTATTATTTATTTATTTATTTATTTGTTTATTTATCTATCTATCTATTTACTTATTTATTTATTTATTTATTTATTTATTTATTTATTTATTTATTCGAATGACAGGTACATAGATAACTTGTTTTTTTTAACTAAACACAACCTCAAGATTAAAACAATTAACTTAATACAACTTAAAATTAAATCTAATGAAGGAACTAAACAAAATCCTTAAAGAACTAAAAACTAAGAACTAAACAGAGGCGTGAGGCTTCTCGCTTCCCAGTATCTGGCACATTCAGTCAGTGATTTTAGTGCTGGGCAGCGTTGGAGATGATCCCTATTCATCGCTTCTTGAAGGTCACAAAGGGTACAGTTTGGATGCTGATAAATACCGACACGGTGTAGATGCTGCGCCAAGCAGTCATGACCAGTTGCAAGGCGGAAATGCGCGACTGCCAATCTTCTTGGTCCGTTAGGTATTGATAGAAGGCCCCTTCTCCAGTGTTTGCCATACGTACTTTCTGCAATCTCATGGGAGTGGATGTTGTGGGCAACTTCTTTGACGTATAATTTTATTGTCTGGAAGGGTGTTGGTTTAGGAGATGTTTGTAAAATTTTAGCACCTTTTTTTGCCAAGGCATCGGCCTGCTCATTGCCAAATAAGTTGCAGTGCCCGGGGACCCACTGTAGTACCACGATTTTGTGTTTTGCTTGTAATAGTTGTAAGTTACTACTACTATTACCAGTATTATTATTACCAGTGAAAGGATTTATATGTAAATACATATTTACTTATAAAGCTAATATAATTTATATTTTGCATTATCTTTATGTTTCACAATGTGTAGGGTTGAAAAATCCTACTTTTATTTTCCATATTTTTCCATATTTTAGAGTTTAGTACATATTTTCGTTAATTTCCATATATTTTCCATATTTCATATAAAACAGTCCATATTATATTAGGTTTAACAATAAAACAAAACAAAATTCCATTAACTTTTAAAAATACATTTCAACAATAGAGATTTAAACACATGTTCAGTAATCCCTTTAACATCAGAGTTATTTGAAAATTAGCAGTCCTATCAACAATGGGAAAGTAAGTTACAAAACTGTATTAATTTAATTTAAAATTTTTAACAGACTTCAGTTGTGCAGCTCAACAGTTAAATGCCAGTCAGAGTACACATAGGTTCAGTTTTGTAAATCATACTATAAAGACGGTAAATATGCCAAAAGTACGTCATTCAGTCAATTTAAAATCAAAACTAACAAGTTACATTTCAGAATTTAAAGAAGATGGTTTATCAACTGACAATAAAATATTATTTTGTAATTTGTGTCAGTGTGCAGTATCATCTACACAAAAGTTCCTGGTGCAACAACACATTACAACTAGTAAACATCAGGCCAACAAACAACTAAATTCCAAGCAGAGACAATTGTTTTTAACACAACCAACAACATCGAATGTAAGATCTGAGTTTAACATCGACCTGTGCCGTTCTCTCATCTCTGCTGATATTCCTCTCTACAAACTAAAGAATAAGGTCTTCAGGGAATTCCTTGAAAAATATACTCAACATACAATCCCGGATGAGTCAACACTTAGGAAGACGTATGCTCCATCCATCTACGATGAGACAATACAGAAGATAAGAGATGAAATTAAAGATAGTTCAATTTGGGTTTCCATTGATGAGACTCCCGACAAAGAAGGTAGACTTGTTGGTAATGTAGTTATCGGTTTGTTAAGTGAACAATATTCTGAACGAATTCTTTTACATTGTGATGTTCTAGAAAAGTGCAATAACAAAACTATAGTTAAACTGTTCAACGAAGCTATGGGTATCCTGTGGCCAAAGGGTATTATGTACGATAATGTGTTATTCTTTATTAGCGATGCTGCCCCTTATATGGTCAAAGCTGGACAAGCATTATCTGTTGTATATCCTAAATTGACTCATTTTACTTGTGTGGCGCATGCATTTCATCGTGTGGCAGAAGTGGTCAGAGACAATTTCCCTAAAGTAGATTTGTTGATTTCATCAGTGAAAAAAGTATTTCTCAAAGCTCCCAGTAGAGTTAACGTGTTGAAAGAAATGTACCCTGAAATTCCATTGCCACCAAAGCCAATTTTAACTAGATGGGGTACATGGCTAGAAGCAGTTGAATATTATGCCGAACATATAGACTCTATTAACAATGTTCTCCTTGCATTGGACTCTGAAGATGCAGTCTCAATTGATACTGCGAAAACAGTTACCTGTGACATAAGTGTGAAGAATGACTTAGCTCACATTCAGCATACATTTTCATGCATCATAAAAACGCTCAAAAGTCTCCAAAATAGGCACCTTTCACTATCTGAAAGTTTTGAAATTATAAATAGTACTGTGGAACAACTGAATCGTGGTAGAGGTAAAGTTGCAGATGCAGTAAGAGCTAAGGTGGACACTGTACTTTCAAAAAACCCTGGATATGAAGAACTACAAAAGGTTGTTGCTGTGATGAGTGGTGAATCAACAGTGAAGATTAACTTGGACTTATCCCCAGCAGACATTGTGAAATTGAATTATGTACCAGTTACTTCTTGTGACGTCGAACGCTCTTTTAGTCAGTACAAATCTATCCTCAGAGACAATAGAAGAAGATTCACTTTTCAGCACTTGAAAGAAATGTTTGTAACCTATTGTTATGGTAACAGACAATAAAAATTGTGTTTTGTTGAAACTACATTGGAAGATAAGGTACGTCCATTATACTTTTTGTTTAGTTTGATTAAAATGTACCAATATTTAACGTACATAGTCATTTTTTTATAATTTTAAGTCCATATTTAATTCCATATTTTGGTAAAAATCCATATTTAATTCCATATTTTGGTAAAAATAACTACATATATATTTACATATTTCATATATTTTTAGTCCATATAAATCCGTTCCCTGATTATTACTATTACTATAATTATTAGTATTATCATTATTATTATTATTATTATTATTATTATTACTATTATTAAAAAGGATATGTCCGACTAAATTCCCATCTTTCGCATTTCATTTCTCGTAGTTTGGCAGATCTATTGTTACATGCTCTCTGCGATTGTTAAGAATGACGTAAGAAATTTAGTTCAGTATTCGCCGATACGGCTGAAGACTTGACTGCACAGTAGCCTATATTTAAAAAATGAAATAAATATAACAATTCCACTATAATAATTGTAATTTAAGTTAATTTACGTAACCTATAAATGGACAGCTTTTATATGAAAGGAACCTAGTACGTTAAAAATACTGAAAAAAAACTGTTCTATGTAATATTTATTAAAATATTAAAATTTATTTTACAAAGAAACATTTCCCAAATTTTACGTCCGTATAGATCTAACAATCTTTTGAAAGTTTTAACATTACTATTTTCCCTTAAGGCGATGCGCTCCTGACAATAGAAGAGTTTTAATAAATTTTATAATTTTTTTTTATTTTCCCACTAAGAAATATACCGTTTCGTGAAAATATTATCCCAATTCTTAATTATAAATATACTTTTATATAACTGGTAGAAGTTGTGTTAATGTACGAGTTAAATTTAATTATCTCAAAAAAGTAGATAATTTTGAGCAAGTATTCATTTCATTTATCAGTGGTTAAAACTAGAATGATGACATTTGGTATACTTATTCATTAATATCTCTATTTATAGTCTTATTGCTAGACAATTATACGTGAAGCAGTATTACTTTTATTAATGTTTGAACATTGAAGAAATTATATTTATTTTTTACAAAAGAACAAATTAGAGTAGGGTGTTACTAATGCTCCATTGCACAAAATGCAGTGTTACCTTTATAAAAATAATATATTTTTAAAACATAGTAATGTTTTTAGAAATAGGATTGTCACTAAGAAAATTAAAAGCGAAACAAAATAGATTTCATTTTTTAAAAGTGTTTATGAGAAAAGATAGAAATTTACAATGTGTCATTATGTTATTGATATGCATATTCAGTAAAAAATTTCAACTCTCTAGCTCAAAAATTAATAATTTTAGAAATTTCAGTCGCGTATCACCTTAAACAACAGTTCTCAACCTATGGTACGCGAGCCAGTGCTGGGTGGTACTTAAAGTTTTAAATAAAGATATAAATCAGCATAAAATATAAAAATATAACTGTTCTCTGTATTTTATGGAACACTCCATTGAATAAATTGGAATAGTAACGTTTTCTTAATAATTAAACAGCCCCTGGGAGCGACACATAACGTTTTCCCTTAATAAATTTTGTCAGTAGTACAACAAATTTGAAGCTAAAAATAGTGGTTCGCCATTAAAAAAGGTTGAGAACCGGTGCCTCAAATAAAAATTGTAAAATGACATCTAGTTTCTGTAGTATAAAAGGCGTCCAAACATTGCTTTCAATTTGTGAATTGCATTAGGGGAGTAGTGGGTACAGTGATACACAAAATATTGAGACATATGTATGCAAGTGAAATTTCAAGTATTTTTAAAATCAAGTGCAACAGAAATATGCATTAAAATATGGAGTACAATAATACATAAACAGAAATATTAATAGATAAAGGACATAATATACAATGCGTGTTTGTCAAAAAAAATGAAAATGTCTCACTGTTACCATTCAGGAGGGCACAGTGAGACACCAGTGTCTATTAACGGACATTGAAATTATTTACATTTATTTCAAAAGAAAAGAAAGCTTGCTGTCTCTTTATCTTGCCATGTTCTGTAGACTTATTTAGAATCATTTTGATGTATGACTTCGAAACCATTGAAACATCTGGAACATTTGGAAAAGTGAATTTTCCATGACTTTTCAAACTTTTTCTAAAAAATAAAATGAATTTTTGGTGACAACAAAGCTTATAATTATAAGAATTTAATTTAATTCATTAGTTTTAATTATTTTTTTTTTAATTTGTGAATAATTTTTTATTTAAGAAACCTTTAAAATGTAATGTATCCATTATTTTAAACTATAGTTCCTAATTTTGTTACTAGTATGTTCATTATGTTAGTTACCGGTAAATGTAATATAATTACAGTTTATTTTTGCAAATCATTGGTAAATGGGAACAGTGAGACGTCTTAGTGTACCCTTCAATGGCATGTCACACTGTTCCCTTTACACATAGTTCGTTTAAAAATGGCACCATCACTTCAAAATCAAAACAAGAAAGACGACACTTTGCAAAACATAACGTCAAATACCATAGTATTAGGTAACAAAACATTCATATTTATATTTAATTTGTATATCCAATATAACCTTCATTAAACACAAACCAAAATTTTACTTCTAGAGTGAAAAATTGCGAATTATTTTTTCATCACTCACCTTTATAACTATAATCAAATCGAGTATGAAAATACTGTTACTTTACTCATGCAACATACAACTCTACTGTTACAAACATTTCAACATCAAAATTTACCATCTAATAAAAAAATGTCTCACTGTTATCCCTGTCTCACTGTACCCACTTCTCCCCTACTACTTTAATATCTGAATAATCTGAATTTCGTGAAAGTATTCACGAGGCCTATAAATGTTGGGGCCCCTTTCTGCCCCCTCTGTCTACAGAGAATACACTAGCAATGTCATAGTCAATGACTCGCCTGCGTTTGGATAGAACATTTTGAATGAATGAACATATTATGACGTAAACATTTAATGTCCGTCACTAACATAGTGTCCACGATGCTATCTACACCCATTTCATACCTAGCAACTAGGATTTTACCTTGCAAATAACCCCACTTTACATATATTTAATAAATTTTACATACATCCAAATTCATGGAGGTCCAGTAAGGTTTTAATTGATCACATCTCGACGCGTTACAAGTATTTATGTAACAGCGACCTCTGTGTAGAAGCAGGAAACCAGCATTAGGATCGCACGACTGCACTTTTGAATATACGCTTCCCTGCCATCTGGATATAATTTGTACCCGCTCGTGCGAGCTCCCTAGAGATAAGTAGGCTATAGCCTGGATAGTATGCAAAACTCAAGTCTAGGGAGTCAGTTTACAGCCTCCCATTTCACCGTAGATTGATCTTATTAAATATTTAGGCAGTTACAAGAGCGAAAGGAAATTGCTTCCACATTAAAAATGGAAGGAAATTTTGTGGATTTGATTGAATTTTCGCTGCTATATGATGTGTTTTATCCGAAACATACTGGGAATGTAACCTCCTGCTTCATAGCTCTAAAAAATCTACTTAAATTAATGGAAGTGATCGAACAAATGGGTTTCCTAAATAAAGAGCGAAAACTCATATCTGTGTTATTACCGTAGAAGTGGGTAAAGTCAATCAGTGAGGGTATAATCGATCATTTGCGATTTTTATTGAAAATTATATATTTTCTCAGTTAATTGTCAACATATTGTTATGCTGACTTCATTGCCTTACATTGCAAATGTAAGCGAGAGGGACAACAAAAAGCCTACGAATGCCAACAATGGGAACACAGTGTAATTACCGTTGAAGTGAAAATTGTTATTTTCAACTTTTTCTCTTAAACGAAAACAAAGTTTTACAAATCCTAAATTATCGTCAGCAGTGAGAGGAGACAGGAAGTATACTTAAGTACTTTTCGTTGAGATTGTATCCTGAAATAATGGTTTTGCAGTTTGTAAATGTTAGTATTGAAACTTATTATTTTAAGAAAACTTGCACCTTTGTAGGCTTAAGTCGATCATGCCATCGACCTACTCGAAGCAGATAGGACCAGCAGGAAGAATAAATTGTTCACCGAAATACCTCCAACTAACACTTATAAACAGAAAAGTGTCATAGTTTAGCTTATATTGATCGGATAGTGGGGAAAGAGGAAGACGAAATTATGGCGAATTTCTTGCGTAATAGAAGCACTGCCAAAGATAAATATTTTGTACACCCCTCTGTACCTGACGGTGGAAACAACATAGTTTCTAAAATGACAGGAAGGAAAGATTTCAAATAACATCTGATATAAACCTAAGCAATGTTCAATTACATTTTAGATTATTATTGAAGTGTGGTATTTCAATATAAATTTTGAATTCTTAAATCTTTGTTTGTTGGTATCTGAAGTATTAAAATGTGTTTTTATGTTTTATAAGTTGGCAATCATAGTCACGTTTGTACAGTGGAAACCTATAGGCCTAATTGTATCGAATATTATGATGACAGTAACAAAAGATACACTATATAATGCTACAGGCATATATTGGAGATTATTGTTTTTTACACCCCTTATAAAAAATAAAATATATGTAATACACTTAATTTGTTTTTTAAAAAACATAAACAGTGATCGACTTTATTCCGCAATATTTTAAAAATCGATCTTAAACTAAAATTTCAATCGTGATCGACTTTACCCTATTTAAGCAGGCAACTTCGATCACAAGTCAAATAAAAAAAATCAGTTTTTGATAGATTTTAATTCAATTCTTGTAATGTGCCTTCATAAGTGAAGGATATGACGACAAAATGCTATTTTCTGAGGAACTTCGCTCCATTGCATAACCCCAATATCATAAAAAAATTGCAAAATTTTGATCGATTTTACCCTCTTCTACTCACATAACATTTACACCAATGGAACTAACAAATAATTAATTAATTTTCCAACAACTTCATAGGCTATCATTAATTACATACAAAATTTACGTGTTATGATGTGTTTTATATCACATTTTGTATTAATTCATGGTCCTATTTGTTTATTCACAACGTCACGTCGGAGGGATCTTATAGTGTTTCTTACTGGTAGGTATAAAATAAAGTATAGATATTGTATTGTATTGTACTGTATTACATTTATTAACATTCCATGGTATTCATACATGCTTACAGCTAGAATATGGAACAAGTCAAAAAACTTAATACTAATTATAAAATCTTAATTTATAGTCACAATCCAGATGAAATATATACAGACGAGATTTACAATATAGTCTACTAGTACAACACATAGTTTTAGTATCAATTTCATGAAGTGGTATTGAATGTCATGAATTCACCTACAGAATAGAAGGCGTGAGAAATTAGGTACTTCTTTAATTTGGCCCTAAATAATTTTATGTTTATAGTTTCATTTTTTATATCGATAGGGAGGCTATTAAAAATTTTTACTGCCATATAACGCACTCCTTTTTGATAGCACGATAGACTTGCCGATGGAGTATGAAAGTCATTTTTTGACGTGTGTTTATGCTATGAACTGTTGAATTAGTTACAAAGTTTTCACGATTACATACGAGGAAGACTATTAATGAAAAGATATACTGACAAGCCATGGGCATTATTTGTAGTTTTTTTAAAATAGTCCTACACGACTCCCTAGATTTGGCACCTACTATTATTCTAATTACTCTTTTTTGTAATAGAAATATATTGTTACTATCTGTGGAATTTCCCCAGAATATTATTCCAAAACTCATTACCGAGTGGATTGTTTTGAACTAACATGCTAGCACAGATCAGAAACTGTAAACCAGATCCTGAATTATTCACAAGTTGTGTAACTTCTGCTGGGATGACTTCATTTCTATGGCAGTAATCAGTTTGTTCGCCGTTTCTTTCAATGGATTGTTTTGACAGTGATGAATAGACCAATGGTGGAATGACAGCAATTCAACAGTTGAATCCCAGATGAACAAAAGATTTTCATCCTACAGTGTATCTGTAAATCATAAATTAAATTTGTCGCCGAGATTTTAACTTTGACGTATAAAATTAATCCAACTATGATTTATCACACAACGGCTTTTCTGAAGAGCAGAGATTAAACGATACTGGAGTCGTATGGACCAAGAATCGCTATATAAACCGAAGTATTCGGGTCAAATCTGTTTTCCTACTAACTTTTTGTGTTTACCTAAGCGGTATATCGAGGACGTAGTCTACTTTTATACAGAGTGATTCAAAAGTCCGGCGACATAGAAAAACTCCATTATTAGTGCAGATACCAAAAAATGAAAAGTTATTAGAAATAGGTTGTTTTGAATCTAATGTGCTTGAATTTTCAAAGTAGAATAGACAGTTGAAACTGCCAAGTTTGTGACTTTTCCGCTAATTCTAGCGATTTTAGATTCATATTATTGAAAATTCAAGCACGTTAGATTCTAAACTACATATCCGACAACTTTCCTCTTATTTTCATTTTTCGCCATCTCAATAACGGAGATTCTCTACGTCGTCGGACTTTTTTATCATCCTGTATTGTATTGTATTTATTAACATTCCATGGTATTCATACATTGCTTCACAGTAATAATATGAAACAAGTCAAAAAAACTTAATACTATTATAAAGTCTTAATAATTTATAGTCACAGTCTAGTTGAAATATATACAGACGAGGTTTACAATTATAGTTTACTAGTACAACACAAAGTTTTAGAATCAATTTCATGAAGTATTGTTGAATGTCATGAATTCACCTACAGAACAGAAGGCGTGAGAAATTGGGTACTTCTTTAATTTGGCCCTAAATAATCTAATGTTATGAGTTTCATTTTTTATATCGATAGGGAGGCTATTAAAAACTTTTACTGCCATATAATGCAGTCCTTTTTGATAGCACGATAGATATGCCAATGGAATATGAAAGTCATTTTTGACGTGTATTTATGCTATGAACTGTTGAATTAGTTACAAAGTTTTCACGATTACATATTATGAAAATTTTAATGAAAAAATATACTGACAAGCCATTGGCATTATTTGTAGTTTTTTAAAATAGTCCTACACGATTCCCTAGAGTTGGCACCTACTATTATTCTAATTACTATTTTTTTGTAGCAGGAATATACTGTTACTATCTGTGGAATTTACCCAGAATATTATTCCAAAACTCATTACCGAGTGGAAGTATGCAAAGTATATTGTTTTTAAGGTATTGATATTTACAGTCTTTTGCACAGATCTAATAGCAAAACATGCTGAATTTATTACCATTAAGTACGAGAAAACTGACTAGTTCACACTAGTCATGTAATAAGCAATGAGTTGGGCGAGATCTCATTCATATTCGATACATATATGCTGAATTTAGTTTAGGGGTAATTTCTTTAATATGATTTTTCTAATTTAACACATTATCCATTTTTAAGCCAAGAAATTTGATTGTTGTTGTTGTTTCTAATAGGGACCTATTGTTAATTATTGAGCTTGAAATTTTCGAGGTTGAATTTGGACAGAATCTAAATTGAATTATGTTAGTTTTGCTACAATTTAATACTAATTTATTGACTCAGAATCAGTCACATATTTTGAAGAGAATTTCCTCTGTTGAAGATTGGAATGTGTTGGAGTTATTGGCTGTAATTACTATATTTGTGTCATCTGCAAATAATATAGGATGCCCTACATCTTTTAATAGGGCGGCAAGATCATTTATGAACACCAGAAAAAAAGGGGAGGAAAGTCTGGTTAAGTCAGAGTATAAAAATCGTGTAGGCAGAATTAGAAACGAAAAGCGAAGTATTCGGAGAATATCTGCTTCACTATTAACGCTTTGTCAACTACAAATCTTCCAGAATGTAATATAAAACAATGTATCCTCATTTTAAATCATGAAGGTGCAGTGGGACAAGAAAGAAATGCTCCGTGTTTTCTTAACCTCGGAACCAGAATTAGGTGGTGTAGTAGGCAGCACTCTTCGATGCCTTTTACCCCAGTAAGGGAAAACCCTGGTACTCAGTTTCACAGAAGGCACCTTGAGTGTACAGTGTATGCCAAAAGTCACATCATTCCTCGGTTATTATCCTCATATTCATGTAAAACAGTAATGCGTCAATATACAGGGCTTTAATTTCAAAACTTCCCAGTCTAAATAAAATTGAATTCAATTTAAATGAAGAACACGTCAATTTAGATATTGAGGGGGAAGTCTGAAACCAGGCTTAATTGCATTTCTCTTTCACTGTTAGCTTCACCAATACGCTTGAACGGAGCCGCCATTTTTCAACAAATGACGATCGCAAAGCATGTTTTATAGTAGGGTAAAGTTTCCTAATTCCGTGATACTTTTTATCACTGAATGTTACGGGATTTGGTACCTTGCTAGAAAGTTCACCGATGCCTCAAAAATACGCGAAAGATGCAATGTTTCGAGAAAGATGTCAGGCGCTATGTTCGAACGGCAAAACTTCGACTGACATTCCCTTTAAAAAAAGTATCACGGGATTAGGGGTATCACGGAGTTAGGCAAGTTTACTCTACCGTAAAGAATTGGCAGTTTGAAATGTTGGCAAACAAAGAAACATGTGGTAGGAAGGTGATAAAAACAGGAGAAAGTAGCCTATATAAAGATTAGAAGAAATAAAGTACTCTAATACAACAAAATATATATTAATTGACTTACTAAAATTCTATTTCACTAATGTTAGCTTCACCAAAATGTTTGAACGGAGCCGCCATTTTTAGTCGACTATTTATGCGGGAAACAAATTATGATCGCAAAGCATGTTTTATAGTACCGTAAAGAATTTTCAGTTTGAAATGTTGGCAAACAAAGAAACAAATGCCAGGGTAGTGATAAAAACAAACAAATGCTAAGGAAGTGATAAAATTAAACAAATTCTAGGGAAGCGATAAAATTGTGCGATAAGCAGTCATGATTGCTTGAAAGACGTCCTTTCGTACCGTTTTATTGGTCAAAAGTAGTATGACGCAGTAAAAGTGTAATAGTCAACAAAAAATCTTGCAGGAAGTAGTAACGATTGAACTCAGGTTTTCTATAGAGACTTTCAGTATTCTTGTTACGACAGGGCCTCTCCGAATTGAAAAACCGACACGTCAGTCCTTCAGTCGATACAAATATTAATGCGATTTATAAATATCTGGAGCAGACGTGAGGCTGTCAACAAAGCGAGGGTCCCAGTTATACAGCACACACAGGTGCACGGGTTTTATCAATACTTTCCAGGACATGAGCGGGAGACCACCGGAAATGAGGGAGGTTTGTTCACAAGTGAAGTAAAACGTTATCGGGTCTGTAGTTTAAAAACCGCTTCCATAACTTTATTATGCACTTTTATGAAGTTTTAAAAGTCAACATTGGTTTCCTACCGCAACAGAAACGAATTGAAAACGTACATGATCAGGTTAAATATCTGGTTTAACAACAGGGAGCGTCATCTAAAGGAATGACATCTGGTTCAGTGGTTATGGAGGAAATATTTCCGGCGAATGTATGGAACCGGTGATAGTCCAATATCGTGATGAATTTGGGGAGCTATAGTCAGTAAAAAAATCCGGTTTCATACGTCAGCCATAAGGGCTGACCGCACTTTGCCCAGGACTGGTTGGCTGATTGTCCATCTCTGCTGAGACATGTGGACGTAAGTTCAGCAATTGGCTTGACGACCTTGATCTCTATTGGCTTTTAACAACACAAAACAAAGATTTTCCAAATCTAACGTAAAGGCCCATGCGCAATGAAAATTAAACATAACCGTTACATAAACACAAAGTTTGCGGCCAGGTTACCAAATGGGATCATTCACAATGATTCACATAAACACTGACATTAACATTACCGTTAGACGTTAACATGAAAGTTTGCAAACTCCAAACTTTCATGCTTTTGCTTACGTGATTTGTAACAATACACAATCGTGGAGCGCTGAAGTATACGACAAAATATGAGGAAATGACGTCGTTGTTATGTTCCCATGGTTACCAAGTATCTATGCGGTTATGTTTATGTTCCAATCGTGAATGATGGTATGACTTTTCGATTTTACCGTAACGTTTACATTTTTAAGTTAACGCTTACGTTATGTTTAATTTTCATTGTGAATGAGCCTTAAGTTAAATTAATTTTATTACCCTTAATGAGGAAACGGTTACCACTCAGAGTGAACATCAGAACACTCATCTCCGTAAGACAAGGTGGAAATTATCTTCTTCTTCCTCTTTCTGTCACAAGATAGGCCATACGACCTGTTACGATTTCACATCCAACAGTTCCAGGGTCTTCCCGGACCATATTTACATACATACATACATACATACATACATACATACATACATACATACATACATACATACATACATACATACATACATACGTGTTCTGCCCATGGGCAGGTCTTTCACTGCAAACCCAGCATTCTCCAATCTTTCCTATTTTCTGTTTTCCTCTTAGTTTCCGCATATGATCCACATATCTTAATGTCGTCTATCATGTGATATCTTCTTCTGCCCCGAACTCCTCTCCCGTTCACCATTCCTTCCAATGCATCCTTCAGTAGGCAGTTTCTTCTCAGCCAGTGACTCAACCAATTCCTTTTTCTCTCCCTGATCAGATTCAGCATCATTCTTTCTTCACCCACTCTTTCCAACACAACTTCATTTCATATTCTGTCCACTTCACACGCTCCATTCTTCTCCATATTCACATTGAAATGTTTCTATTCGTTTCTCTTCACTTCGTCGTAATGTGCATGTTTCTTCCCCATACAATGCCACACTCCCCACAAAGCACTTCACTAGTCTCTTCCTTAGTTCTTTTTCCAGAAGTCAGCAGAAGATGCTCCCTTTTCTATTAAAAGCTTCCTTTTCCATTGCTATCCTCCTTTTGACTTCTTGGCAGCACTCATGTTACTGCTTATAGTACAACCCAAGTAGTTGACGCTGTCCACTTGCTCTACTATCTCATTTAGAATTCGCAAGCTTACCTTCTTTATTTTTCTTGCGACAACCATGGTCTTCGTCTTGTTTGCATTTATCTTCACCTCATTTAGCTCCAGTAGCATATCCCTTAGTATCGTCTCCTCTTCTGTTAACAACGCCATATCATCAGCAAATCTTAGCACTTTATTCTTCTTCCTCCTACTTTTACCCTTCCCATGTTTTGAAAACAGTTCTTCACTAAATCCTCCAAGTAGATGTTGAACAGGGTAGATAATAAAGGTCATTCTTGTCGTACTCCTCTCTAAGAATGATAATTTGGAAAATGTTTAGCCTTCCATTCCGTCTAAATGTTTTTTCCATTTCTCTCACTTTCAATATAACGACTCTGCTGTTAAGTATATATTTATAATTTAGTTCTTCTCTAATCGTCTGACATATAATGTGGTCTCTTAATGTGAATTTCTAAAATTCCTTTTAATAATTTCATTTTTGTGGCTTGAGTATGAGCTGCGTCTATTTTATGCAGTACCCAAGATTTACTTCCACATAGCAAACGGTGTTGTCATTACTTTATATAACTTAAGTTGGATTCCTCTACCTGTATATTTTGTGGGAGTTCTAATTATGTACCGAGCCGTAGCGTCGTTCTCTAAAGTGTCTTGAACTAGTGTTACTGAATGCGCCCTGTTTCTCGCCTCATAAAATTTCGGCCAGTGTATGGAACCGCTGATGAATTTCGGAAGCTACAGCAATCCAGCTATAGTAACGTTTTGAGATAATCGTCCTAACCAAACTGTACCTCCTTACTGGTTGGATGTGAATGTAAGGCCAGCTGTCTTTGGCCCTTTATTGTCTGTCCCACAGATGATGATCATGCCATTTATTCAACTGTCATCCAGGATTTCTTTCCTTTTTACTAAGAAGTTTGTTAAATTCTGGCATTATCATCCCCTTTAAAATGATGTGTCTAAAGATGGGGAGTGCAATTTGAAATTCAGAAATGGCATAGGGTGAAGGACTGAAACAGAAAATTAAATCAATAGTGGTTTTGAACTTATCCTCGAAAACTAAATCGAGATGTCTTTCCTCAAAATGGAGTCTCCTGCACATCTAAAGTTATACGAGATGGTGAGTTTTGAAACGAACATACAATAGCCTATGATGCATTTTCTTCAATCGTCAGTACGTAATAGAACTGAATTATTTAACTGGTTTATAGATTGTGATTTTAGATCTCAGGTTTTCTGAGAGGTCGGTTAGGAAGAAATGAATAAGCTGAATGTACGGCTTGTGAGAAAACAGCTTTTAGCATACGTATACTGGGAACGCATGGCAATCAACACGGAATACTGAAGTATTTAGAGTGAAGTCGTAAATTCGTTGTCGAGGATATTTAGAAGCTGGAGCTATTTTATGCCACACGCTATCCCAGGAAGGGGGAGGAGCTCCTGCAATCGATAGCGAAGCACAATGAAATCTAAATTGCATTATTTTCCATTTCGGTTTACATATTCTGCTATTGAATTATTTTGCCCTGTACACGCAAAGCACCTCCAGTAATTTACAGATTATAGACATAGCATTATATCTAGCCTGCCATCTTATACGAGTACAAGCTCCAAACTAGAGGAAAATAAGCCAATTATCCTCCGCTGTTCCATACACGATAGAGCTTCCGGCTACATAGGCCTATTATCTAGTAGTCTTAAGATCGATAGTCGAAGAAAGTGAAGTTTTATCTTCCTACCTTAATAACAAGGTGTAGCCATCGGGGTAGCTCAGTCGGCTTAGGCGCTTGTCTGTCGATTTGAAGTTGCGTTCGGGAATGGGTTCGATCCCTGCTTGGGCTGATTACCTGTTTGGATTTTTCCGGAGGTTTTCCCCAACCGCAAGGTGAATGCCAGGTAATCTATGGCGAATTCTAAGCCTCATCTCGCCAAATATTCTGAGAGTTATAGTGACAGAAAAATAGACTTATAGTGAACGGGTGTGAGTTATAGTCATCGTCCTAAATTGCTTGTAATGGGGTCTAGGCTAGCGATTTGAGGTTAATATAGTAAGTACAATTCTACGGAATAATAAGGATGTAATTGATGTTCCGTTATTTGAAATGTTGTATCAGTGAAGAAGTGTGTTGTGTCTGTGAAATGTGTTGTGACAGTGAAGTGTGTTTGTGTCAGTGAAGTTCTATAGTTTACAGTGGTAGTGCAAAGTATTTGAACAGAGAAATGTTTTTGAAGTGTTAGTTTAATCAGGATAATGTCAGTAAAATGTGTCTTAGTTCCAGTGCAGTGAGTGAATTGATAGCGAAATGAGTGTAGTGCTGAAAGGTATTTATGCAAGCTTGAACATATATCATATATACTCGTGGTTTTAAGTTCTAACTTAGGGTTGAGATATAAATTAGATTTAGTTTAATTAATCATGTTACATTAAGTGATTCATTTAATTTAGGATGCTCCTTGTTAATATTATTATATATTGCTATTATTATTATTTTATTATTAATATTATGACTGTATTTTATTATTATTGTAATTATTAAGTGTAATTAGTTACCACTGCCACCGGATACTTACTCATTTGCAGTGTGAATAAATACATACATACATACATACACACACACACACACACACACATACATACATACATACATACATACATACATACATACATACATACATACATACATACATACATACATACATACATAATACCATCTCAGTATCTGAGATAAAACATCCTCTTTGTATGATCATTACTACTTGGTACGCTTAGAAAAAAACTAGCTAGTTCCTTTTTTCAAATTTATAATATTCATACTGTTTGATTTTAAACAGATGAGCACTAAAATCCATTTGTGGCAAGCATTAGCTGCTAAAAAAAATTGCACAGTCTTAGAAAAAAGTTTTATGGCACAGATATTTTTGAAGTTCCAGAAAGGAGGCAGTGCGCATGATCAGACACGCAACGAAACAAAATTAATTTTTCTCTTGTGAACCAGGTCGCTCATTCTTTGATCATGCGCACTACCTCCTTGTCATTTTTCTACTATTCCTTTACTGTACTGTTTACATTTATTGATTAAAGTTCAAGTTAACACTTTGTTAAAAACACAAAATTTACTCTGTCACACGTTAAAAGTGTTAAAATTGTTTAAAAAGGTATTTACCTTCGACAGACGGCCCGTTTCGACGCTATTTGTCGTCGTCTTCAGTGTCTCTTGAACCACTGCTGATTTTGGTTCTGCGATGTGCAGTTGTCGATGGTAGGGGTGGGGGTGTGTTGTTCCTATGGTGGGGGTTGGCTGTCTGTATGTAATGACGTATTATGATGTCAAACAATGTGTGTGTATTGAACTGTAGTTGCATATTA
This sequence comes from Periplaneta americana, assembly GCF_040183065.1. Classification (NCBI taxonomy): domain Eukaryota; kingdom Metazoa; phylum Arthropoda; class Insecta; order Blattodea; family Blattidae; genus Periplaneta; species Periplaneta americana. The sequence continues at coordinate 130,997,982 of NC_091129.1, read as the reverse complement.
AGTATGTAATGTGGGTGTGCTATTGTGTTCTTATATATTTCGTATTGTTCTAGGATATTTAACTGTAAACTTTTTGGTGTGATGTGTAAAATTTCCATATCTGTTTCTATATTATTGTAGTCATGATTATTGTCGATAATGTGATCTGCATAATTTGATGTAATGTAAGGTTTGGGTATAGCTTTAATATGTTCGTTGTATCTTGTATGAAAGGATCTTCCTGTCTGTCCTATGTAAAAATGTGGGCAACTATTGCATTTTAATTTGTAAACTCCAGTTGAATTATATATATTTGAATGTTTAGTGTGGTTATTTAAGTATTTCTGTGTTGTATTATTTGTTTTGTATGCAATTTTGTACTTTAGTTTTCTGAATGAAGTTGCGATTTTGTGGGTATTCGTATTGTGATATACATAACATTAACATATCACTCACGACACAATCAAATGTTTAGAATAATGATTTTTACGTTACGCAGAAATAAAGGAGAAGAAAAATACAAGAGCCGAGAGACTGTTAAAAATTAGGGACAAATACAGGAGTTCCGAAAAATGGGGAGGGTTGGCAACCCTAGGCCCGATTGTATAAACCATTTAATCTTAGATCAGAGGTTAAATTGATCCTTGTTTCAGCTGAACTTGGAATTTTCTGTTATATAAAGTCTAATCTGAGATTAATTTGTCTCAAACTAAAGTCAACTTTGACTGAAGAAATTTCTCCGATTAAGTTAGATGATCCAAGTTCAGTTATTTCTTTTCTGTTTGAAATATACGAGTGACAGATTGTGCAAATAAAATATCCATTATTATTAATATTAATAGATATGATAGGTACATTTATATATATTTCTTTCAATTTCTTGCCTTAATACACAAACAATCTTATATTTTATAAGGCTCTATCGTATTCAGCAGTATCAAATAACATAACCTATAATTATATTATGTTTGTAACAACCATTAATTATTAATGGATATGATAGGTACATTCATAAATTTTCAATTAACTGTATTACTAAACGAAAATTGTCGTTTTATAAAGCTTTATTATGTTTAGCAGTATCAAACACCATAACATGATAACTCGGAGAACAGTCAACCTTCTTCTTATTGTCCGCCATTATTTACATTGCACAAAAAACCAGTGTCTCCAACAGAGTGTACGGAAAGTCGCCAAAAAGTAGTTGGAAAGTCGCTAGATTTCTCATTATCAACAAAGAAAGATTAAATTTTGTCACTATGGGGTGCTAAAAAGGTCACTAAATCCCTATTTAAGCAATATAAAAATTAAAAGAAATTGTTGTTGAAAAAGAGTTAAAGTCGCTAGATTGGCAACACTGAACAAACCTGTCAGCGCATTACGTATTTCACCTGTTTATGCGATGTTGCCAAATCCTTTTCACGTGAACTTAGATTGCATTTGAACCAAGGTAATTTGATTGCAGAAAAGTTTTATACAATAGAAGAAGTGTCTGAACTCGATTCACTTTTCGATCTTCGATCAAAGTTGATCTTTAGTCAGGGAGTTTTATACAATTGGGCCTAGTCACGCTATACCTTCTTGTGTCTTTTAAATGTTAAACTTTCCTTTTGCCTTATACTATAAAACTGTTCTTGTTACACATGCAAATTAAATCAGACTACCTCTAATCATGTGTCACAGACCAGCATATCACAGTGAAATGTGAACTGTAAACATTAAACAATAAATGCCGCGAAACATACTCATCAGGGGAATTGTCTGCAATTGCATTGAACTCCACCTCAATAATTCAATTTCCATCAGAAGCACGCGCTATATGCAAACTGGATATGAATAAGTAAGCAGGCGGAGGCGACGCAGCGAGATCACAAAAATGGAGTGGCAGGAATTCAGTGCTTATTGCTGACAACAAACCGAGTTTGAGTCACATTAATATTCTTGCCTTCGACTTGCGACATCTACATCTACTGAGGACGGAGGCACTGAACTGAGAAGCGAATGAGAACTCAAACTGCACATCAACAACAGTCATTCATTCACACGATTTTATGATCGTGTAAGCGAACTTTCTAACCACGGGATAAGTCAGAACCGAAGATGTAAAAAATTTACAGACCTTGAAATACGAGTAGTTATGCTAGTTCTCAATAGGTGGCACGATTATTTGGGCGGTTAAAAAGGTGTCGGGGAAAATGTATATCGTCGTTGTTCTTGCTTTAACTCCTACGTGACATATTTACCGATTTTCAGATTTTTACTCTCGAAAAGACTAAGTATATGATTATGTCTCGTGACCAGAATATTCTACGAAATGGAACTATAAAAATTGGAGATTTATCCTTCGAAGGGGTGAAAAAATTCAAATATCTTGGAGCAACAGTAACAAATATAAATGGCACTCGGGAGGAAATTAAACTCAGAATAAATATGGGAAATGTCTGTTATTATTCGGTTGAGAAGTTTTTGTCATCTAGTCTTCTGTCAAAAAATATGAAAGTTAGAATTTATAAAACAGTTATATTACCGGTTGTTCTGTATGGTTGTGAAATTTGGACTCTCACTTTCAGAGAGGAACAGAGATTAAGGGTGTTTGAGAATAAGGTTCTTAGGAAAATATTTGAGGGTAAGAGGGATGAAGTTACAGGAGAATGGAGAAAGTTACACAACGCAGAGCTGCACGCATTGTATACTTCACCTGACATAATTAGGAACATTAAATCCAGACGTTTGAGATGGGCAGGGCATGTAGAACGTATGGGCGAATCCAGAAATGCATATAGAGTGTTAGTTGGTAGGCCGGAGGGAAAAAGACCTTTGGGGAGGCCGAGAGGTAGGTGGGAAGATAATATTAAAATGGATTTGAGGGAGATGGGATATGATGATTGAGACTGGATTAATCTTGCTCAGGAATGGGACCAATGGCGGGCTTATGTGAGGGCGGCAATGAACCTCCGGGTTTCTTAAAAGCCAGTAAGTAAGTAAGTAAGTAACTGAAAAATTGTATATTTTGCACATAGAAGTTATTGCAGAAACAACGACGATATACGTTAAACATAAACTATCCTCATAACTGACAAAATCAACAGTTTCCCGTTAAACCCAGTGTTGTGTTACAATCAGCAGAGGGGAATTAAATGTTGAATTAAATAATCCGGGTATATTTATGTACGATTGGCAACACAGACTAGTATATTCTCCATCTATTCATAGAAGTATTAACTAAAGTAGCCACGCTTATACCAACTTATCGGTCAGCGAAACCAGGTGGCCCGGGTTCGAATCCCGGTCGGGGCAAGTTACCTGATTGAGTTTTTTTCTGGGGTTTTCCCTCAACCCAATACGAGCAAATGCTGGGTAACTTTCGATGCTAGACCCAGGACTCATTTCACCGGCATTATCACCTTCATTTCATTCAGACGCTAAATAACATACATGTTGATACAGCGTCGTAAAATAACCCAATAAAATAAATAAAATGAATACACCAACTTACAACTTATCGATCACTATCGAGGGTAGAGGGGCAGAGAAGGCCTGACGGCCTTATCTCTACCAGGTTAAATAAATAAATACTAGTACTAATTAGTAGGATCAGGTATCTTTGAACACCAGTATACATAGGTTTTCCATACTTCCTCAATTTTCCGAGTATGTTCTCATTTTCAAAGGTTAAATTACTGTCCAGAAGGAATTTTCAAAATCAACGCGAAAATGGACGGAAATTAGACATTCATTTTTTAATGTTTAGCTTTTAAACTACTGGAGCTAAGATTCTCGAGTCTAGAGAGCTACAAAATAAGACTTACAACTGGTTTTCTTTCGACCGGTCAGAGAGTATTCGTCAAGGTAAGAGCATCCGACCGAATGTAAGAATTTAAACCGGTTACCCCTGATGTTTTGCAGACTAGATAGAACACTGACATTTTCTGAGTACACTAACGAAGTAACAATTTATGAAAATTTACCATGTGTAATTCAAAAAATGTATTTGCTTAATATAGGCCTACAATTGATTACGTAGTATTTTATTACACTTATCAGCTAATGGGATATTTAGCGTCGATGGAATTGGTGATAGCGAAATTATATTTGGCGAGATGAGGCTGAGGATTCACCTTAGATTGCCTCACATTCACCATACGGTTGGGGAAGACCTCACAAAAAAACCCAACCAGATAATCAGCCGGAGAGGTAATCGAACCTACGCTCAAGCGTCGTTAAATAAGCAAGTAAAAATTATAAGCAACACTGTCGACTCACATGGATTGATATATAAATAGTTATTTATGATACAAGTTCGAAAAGGTTCTCTTTATGGCACGAGTGTAAAGATAATTTTACTAATGTGTATCATACAAGGTTTCTTTCTACAATAGTAAAAATTTACATGAAATAAATATTTCATGTTTATTTCATGTTGGAGAGGTTATAAGAACAAAATGCCATGTCCGTCTAAGCTCAGAAACATCCATTAAGAAGTAAGCATCCATGGAATTACAACCTGTTTTATTTATGATCACAATTTCATGGCCGTTTAAACCGGCCATGAAATCAACAAAGTGATTAGAAAAGGTTCAATGCCGATACAGTTACAGATGTAACTTCAGAATAATACGGCCTAAATTTGAATGTTAAATTTGTTACTTGTTTGTGTTACGTGTAATATTTACGTCATAAAAGATTAATTTCTTGAATGAAGTTTGTACATTGAACATTACATTTTCTTTGACATTGCGTAAAATGAATAGCAGTGTGTAAAAAAGTGATTACTTACTTTTTTAGGCACTAGTGTTTTAAAGGCTCATTTTACGCATTGAGAACAGTGGGTAAAATACAACTTTACGCACTATGGCAGAAAAAATACTTTGAAAGGACACGTAGATCTGTATCTGTATGCCTGCATCTACACGGTTCAATTTTCCATACGTGTGCGCATGCAATCTGGCAAGAATATCGAAAAAATCAAGTTTAAAACGCACGTTCAATTAAGATGCATGAATATTTTGAGTCTACAAGGTCATTCATTCATTCATTCATTCATTCATTCATTCATTCATTTACTTTATTCCATAGATCTTGCATGAGCAATGATGCTTTAAGATGTGGAACAAGTCAAAATTTTACAGTATTACGAGTACAATTACAATTTTTACAAATTTTTACAATATTTTACAATTTTTACAGTTTTACAATTTAGTAATTTTCTACCCATGTGAAACTTGGACTCTCACTTTGAGAGAGGAACAGAGATTAAGGGTGTTTGAGAGTAAAGTGCTTAGGAAAATATTTGGGGCTAAGAGGAATGAAGTTACAGGAGAATGGAGAAAGTTACACAACACAGAACTGCACGCATTGTATTCTTCACCTGACATAATTATGAACATTAAATCCAAACGTTTGAGATGGGCAGGGCATGTAGCACGTATGGGCGAATCCAGAAATGCATATAGAGTGTTAGTTGGGAGGCCGGAGGGAAAAAACCTTTAGGGAGGCCGAGACGTAGATGGGAAGATAATATTAAAATGGATTTGAGGGAGGTGGGATATGATGATAGAGAATGGATTAATCTTGTTCAGGACAGAGACCAATGATGGGCTTATGTGAAGGCGGTAATGAACCTCCGGGTTCCTTAAAAGCCAGTAAGTAAGTAATTTTCTACAATTTTTTACAATTTACTGCAATTTTTTACAATACTTTGGAGATGTAGTGAGATGAGGTGAGGTCCGAGGATTCACCTAAAGATTACCCGGCATTTGCCTTTTGGTTGGGGAAAACCTCGGAAAAACCCAACCAGGTAATCAGATCAAAGGGATGAAATGAAGTGATGCAGATTACTCGCCGTTTTCAACGTTATCTGCATTATGTGTGTATATTAATTAATATTAAATATCATTATTCATTGCATTGCTTGAATGCGTAAAGTTGAAAGGAAAGTTGAACCGTATAGATGAACCTTATAAGTTGGTTGGTACCTACAAAACAAGCGTGTATCCTATGTCTACCTTCATAGTCTCCGCAATGCCGTACAGAATTAAATGCAGGGACATCATTTTTTTTTACTTCAATTTTTATTGTACCTGAGTTTTTGAATGTACTTCACTCCCACCCCTTCTACTAAGGAAGTTACAACTCCACACAGAACCAAGACCGCAGATAGTAAGCAGTACTGAGTTATTGAGTATAGTGCGTTCCAGAAATATGTTCGCGTTTTCCAGTGACGAAAGAGCTTTCAATATTGAATCATATTTTCGCACAGGTACTGTCCGTTTGCCTACGTCGCATCCCGATTTCCCCCACCTGCTTCTGCTCGCCCCTCTGTAATACCTGGGCTGTCTTAGCCCTTTTCTGAAAACATTAATTTCTCTTAGGAATTGGAAGTTTACGTAATATTGTACAGCTGTTTAATTTAACTTAAATAAAAGGGCCTCGTTAAGTAATTAACTGTCACGTGATTTCCTCCCTTTCTACAATCCTGCGGCATAACCACTTGGACGGACAGTAGATAGCATGTCTGAGTAATTTTATATTTTCGGGTCGGGCAGAAGTGAAGATTGAATTTACAGTACGTAGAGTAGGTACAGAATTATTTCAACATGAGTTACTAGTACGAAGGACGAAATTGGCAATTGGAATTAGATGCAATAGTCTATAGTGCGATAATATGCACAAAAGAACTGAAGCCTGTATCGAAATGAACGGCCACCATTTTCAAAATTGTGTTTAAATATTCATATTATGATTATTTTTCAATTTAATTTCTTTCTCTATATTGTACGCTAATGTGCTGTAGACAGTATAATATACACTGCATAATGAATACGTTCGCATGGATAACTCACTTCGTGAGTAAAAACACTTATTCTTAATACAGTACTGTACTTTGATTAAAGAAAAACCTCATGAAAATTATCAAACTCAAAATCGCGATATTTCCTAGTTTACGTAAATGGATGAACTACTTTTCTTCCTTCCTATACCTAGTAGAGTGATTTGTGTTTTACGCCAGTATCATCGAACTCTAGTCTTGGAGGGGGGAGCAAGCGGTGTTTCCGGTTCTCTAAAGGTATAGACAGGTTAATATTAAAAATGTTAGTAAAAATAAAATGATGTCCCTGTATATTATAAATATTAAATATCAATATTGCATTCATTGCTTGAATGCGTAAAGTTGAAAGAAAAGCTAAACCGTGTAGATGAGCCTTACGACTTGGTTGGACCTATAAAACAAGCGTATAGCCTATGTCTACCGCAATGCCGTACAGAGTTAAATACGTATATATTTGCAACGCTTAGCTCCCAATGTCTCTTATAAAGACATAGCCGCGATATCTGTCTGCATCTTGTTCACACATGAATAAGACTAAATTAGATAATAAAGTCCCGTTATCTTCATGCGCATGGGAGACATTTTGTGTATCCACATTTCGTGGGCCATGGAGCTAGTTTCCATAGAGACGCGATAAACAGTGGGGATAAATGGAGTGGAGCAAATTAACGATAACAAATTGAGTATCCGGCAGGAAATCCGGCAACTCGATCTCTGTGAGCGCTGTAAGCAGACGCTAGCATCTCATTCTTCCTGGCGTCGCGTGACAAATTGAAATGCGATATAAATTACAACATCGTCCGTATCTCCCGTTCCCAGGAATCCCAATATTGATGTCACAGGCAAACAGCATTGTTGCTAAGGGAATCATCATTCCTCTGGAAGAAGCTACGACTTCCTTAAGGGGAGTCTGTGCATCGAATTTTAACAAAAAATGAAATTTTTGTTTTTATCGCTTTTAGGTAGTTTAATAAGTGTAAAATGATACTATGATTTTATTTCTTCTAATTTTCAGCTTTTAGCAAATACCTTACTATAATAATTAAGGAGCGGATTCCTATGTAATTAAATACTATTTTTGCGTGTGATAAAACACAATTAACAAAGTTAACAATTCCGAACATGAAGTTTCAAGTTTAAAACCCGAATTTTAGTTCACATAAAAACACATATTTTGACAAAAGAATTATGTAAATACATATTTTCAGGAAATCTATTATAAACACATAAATCTTGGAGGTTTTTTATTTAAATAATTTTTTACAAGAACTTTTAAATATTTTAAAACTAAATCAGTTATGTCACTCAGAAGTACGTTATCTTTTTAAGAATTCTTGGTTGCTTCGTGTTTCTAAGCGCTGTGTGGTGTATCCGTAATCCATTTTTGTAATAGTATCGCTACAAGTTCTGAGAACTGCAAGGCAGCATAATATTATCAATGTTATTATTAGAGAATAAATTAACATGGACAAGGAGGAGAGATCTTGCAACACATAATTAGGAATGTTTATTGTTGCTGAAGATGATTTCATTCCACGTTTTGTTTGTGAAACACAACAGATAAGAGCTCGGGTATGAACATTATTTAATTTAAACAAATCTCTCGCTCATGTCCATCAAGTAAGGCAATACGTCTTGTTGTGATTCCCTGTTATCGGGCTTCGTCAATCGATATCCTTCAAGATATACTGAAAGATGGTTGTTTAAAAAACGATTGGCTTTCCTATTAGCAAATCTAAGCTTTTTGTGTGACACCATAAAAAAACTCGAAACATCCAAAAAACCTGTTGTCTGAAACAGGGAGGTGTGTGCCGCTAAAATTAAACTAGACTCGCCACCAGGTTCAGAAGTACAAGTACTAAGGGACAAATTCCAGAATGTGTTTAGGAAAAACAGTGGATATAAAAAAATGTGTAAAGTTGCTCAAGTATTAGAGGGTGTGCCTGTAGGTGAAATTGACGGTGTTTGTGTTTGTGACATTCCTCTCTTTAAATATGCACGTCTGACGTCCTGTGATGTGGAAAGATCGTTTTCACAGTATAAGTCGTTGTTTAGAGATAATCGGCATGCATTTGTGATGGAGAATTTGGAGATGACCTTTGTTGTTCACTGCAATTCTCGGCCAACTACTAGCACTCAAGTGTGGTTGTGAGTAGCTAGTAACATTTTTTTTTTCAAGCTAAGTAAGGTATTTTTGTCATATTTAAAAAAAAATATATATATTTTTTCATTTTTAGCAAATATTTTCGTACTTTTTAGCACATAAAAATAAATATATTTAAATTTTTTAGCACATAAAAATCGCTCCCTAGTAATAATACCGGACAGCTATATACTAGCAGCATTGACGTGAGTGCGAGATATCGCGGAACGGACATCTAGAGGAGCGGCGTGGAATTACGTCCACAAATATAAATATTAACGTAGCGGGAATCGGACTATTGTTTAAAACGTGAGGTACTAATGTGGAATAATATACGAGACACTTAAGAAATGTTGAATAGTATTTAATGTAACATTATTTTATATCAAAGCTGCATATTATGAGAAATATTGCATGCTTCATATTACTTTCCGTAATTAATTATTGCATATTTTTTCTTTGCTTTAGTGAGACAAAATTAATTCTGACATTAAGAACGAATTTACAATAACGCTTTATATACCCATTGCTGACAACTGTAAAGATAAAAATTGTAGTAATCTGATTCTTGTAATAATTAGTAAAGGTATATGGACAACAATAAAACTTAATTTGCTAAAACCTTAAAATTTCCAATATATTTTAACTTCTATTCATTTATTAGGCCTAAATAAAAAATGTAATTTTTATTGTTCTACGACCACAGAGACGAAGGCATTAAGCCTACTAAAGAATGTTGTTGACTCACGTTCTGTGATCCCACGGAAATCGAAAGTACGATTTGGAGTAATTTGTAATGCTGTAATTGTAGCAGTTATAAACAGCACATATAGGCACCCTGACATTTTAACACAGCACTAATTAATAAAACTATTTACCAGCCCAGTAACAATCTACATTGCAGTGGATTATAGCTTGTTTCGCGGCTTTCACCACACCGGTCGCCTAGGTAGCGTCACCAGCGTCGTTCGCGCGCAGAACTGCTAGCTGTCGGGTATTATTATAGTAAGGCATTTGCTTTTAGCTCTATCTTCAGCAAAAATATAGTAATTCTTAATGCAAAAGATGTTATCAATGAGAAATTGTTTCTTTCCAATTGCTCAGTGGAATTTTAAATTTATTTAGCCGTTTGTATACATAAAAGTATATTACACATGCCCTATTTTTTCTACATTTATGTATTTTATCATTTCCGAGAAAAGTGAATCCAAAATTGAGGAATTTAACATTGCAAGATATGAAAACTTTGACACCCTTTTTCTGCGCTTTCTTATTTTTGTGACATTGATACACTTTTCTCAGGAAGTATTGTGCCCAGAAGGCTGAAATTAATATACAATATCAATGTGACGGCATTTTACACAGTAGGTTAAAAAATTAAGTTCATTTTTCTATCTTCAGCAAAAATAAAAATTAATTTGCAGTAATTCTTAATGCAAAAAATGTATGACTTGAGGCTTTCCCGGCGTTTGATGTAGAATAATTCTTCTCGGGTTCTCACCCAGGTGAGTTGGAGATTTTCTTCCAAGCTTTCGATGGCTAGCTCTGCCATCTTCTTCAGGGTAGCTACCGCTTCCACCAACCAGAATGCGCCTGGCGGTCGCGACTAGGAACTAGCTCCTGATTGGACCGCAGCGGGAAGCCCTACTATTGCATATATACCTGCTAGACATGGTCCCACATCACTTAGATCCCACGCATGTCCCCATAGACACCCACAAACTAATACCGCCACCTATACCCAAACCATCACAGTCCGTCTTCAAACCAACACTTCCCAAACCCGAATTGTCTTATGCGGATGCAGCTAAGACTACGACAACCAAGACAACCACTACAGACGATCCACAGACAGACAAAACAACCACGGAACAGCTGGTCGAGGGGGTTCTACGTTCTGCTATGCAGAAAATAGAATCCTACATTGACCGGCAACTAAACAGACTACAGGACGAAATAGTGACATTCACTATTTCCTTACTCACTACAGACACAAACCCTACGAAACGACACACGACACTTGCCACAGCCAACCAGACGGCTTCTACGGAAACGAGTAGCCCACCACTTTGTTGGTAACAGGTTACGAGTCTCCCTAGCGCCACTACAAAAACGTGACTAGGACAGAACTGACCAGAGCACTGGACTCTCCACCTCTCATTAACATCTGCGGGGCATGGTGCTAACTTCACTTCATTTCATTCACAATTCAACTGATAGCGTGTACATGTTCATAAAATCATTCACAGGGGAAATACACTACTGTTAGATGAGAGGGCAAACGGCTTATAGCTGGGTACCTCGATCTAAAGTTAGCGAATTGCTTGTCGAGGAACCAATGGAGGCATGGGATGCTTACCCTGCCTGCCATTTTAAACATCATTCATTCTTTCTTCGTCCCCATTCATTCGTTCGTCCACATCACTTCATTCCCTGAAGAAGATGGCAGAGCTAGCCATCGAAAGCTTGGGAGTAAATCTCCAACTCACCTGGCTGAGAACCCAAGAAGAATTATTCTAATGCAAAAAATGTTATCAATAAATTTTTTTTGTCAACCGCTCAGTGGAATTTTAAATTTATTTAACTCGTTTTATGCACAAATGTATGATACATATGCCATTTTTTTTCTATATTTATATCTTTTATAACTTCTGAGTGCACCCAAAATTGAGGAATTTAACATTATAAGATACGGAATTTAACAATAATTATCTTTTTGAGTAGGAGAGGAGGCGGCTCAGAGCCTAATGTTTAGTTCGCAATTTACAGAAACTTTTCTAATTTCCTTAATATTCCATTGTCTATTCTATTTTATAAGATTTAAATCATTACGAATCACTAGGATCTACTAAATTGTTACAATTTACTTTTCAAAAGCAGTAATGTGAAACCGAAAGAGACACTGAATTATTTTATTGTGAAATATGTAGTTTGTTGACAATTTTCTGGACGCCTCATTTACAGATTTCGGTTACATGTTTAGAACATGTTTAAAACATGTAACGTCGGGTGAAACACGCCCCCTTGTCTGGAAGCAAACAACTGAACAACTATACAATTATGGCATTCACCACGACGAATTAGACTGCGTGCTCTCCCACCAACAGCATTTGCATCACAGCTTCCCCATCTCTTTTAAACTTATACATTATATTTAACATTTTAACATAGTTAATATCAAACTGTACAAATTTAATTTTAATGATACGATCTAATGAGAATACTTAGCCTTTAATTGTATAAGGTTAATATCATGCTGTGCCTTGTCCTTGTCTTATATACACACGAGAATCTAGCATCAGTGTTCTGCTTTACCATGTACAGCTTACCTCAAGAGGCACGAAATTTATATAATTGTAAATGCCAGTACGTGCATTACTTAATATGTTATTAATTGCTAGATCAACTTATCACCTATTTATAAATATTGTTTGCATCTCATACACCTGAAGATGACTTTTTAAAGTCGAAAATATTAGTGACTTCGTATTAATATTGTGATGTAACAGATAATCTGACCTCACAAATTGAAAAGTGTATTTGACTGAAAATTTATTATATATAATTATTAATTGTATTCACACTTTTCTGAACCAACATGTCTTTCAAAAACCCACCAGACTACTTTATGCGGGATTGCTAAAGGAAAATGTATAGGTCTACATCACGAGACCTAATACGATTGTTGAACTTCCCGAGGGTGATAGAGACAATTTCGGTCGATTTGCTGCACCACACTATGGACAGTATGGCTAAGAGAGCTCAGGAATGTCCTCGTCAAGGTGGTGCCCATCTACGGGTTGTGGTATTTGAACGAATGTGCTGGACTCCTGTATTTTGGTTATGAGTTGCACATACTCGTGGTTCTTAATAAATGTTCTTCTTCCATGCCTAGAAATATGCTTTTGAAAAGTGCCCCATTAATATGATTCACCCTATACTTCATTATGTGAGTTAATAATTAGGAAACTCGCGAGTTTCCTGATTTTGACAAATGCAATAACTGTATAACATTATAAACGTGTTTCGCACACTGTTTTTATACAACAGCATTATAACAGAATTAATAAAGACAAAATCAATAAATAATATAATATCTAAATTCTGATCGGTTACTCTGAATACAAAAGCCTGCAATATGTTCGTGAATTCATTGTCTTGTTTGTTGATTTTATTGACACTGTCGCTAAATATGGAAATCTATTTATTAGCAAATAATTTAGAAGAAGCTCATAAAGCTGCATTCTCTTTAATTCCTAAACAATCTCGTGAAAACCATAAATGAGAACATGAGACAAAGTTACATTCAGAAAGAAAGAAAACAAAAGAGATTTCAGAAACTGTGGATTCCTGAGGCAAATGACAAGACAATCGGTAACTAACTGACCAGCTTTCCGATTTCACATCAATATAAAATTATTATCTGGAATAAGTGATTCAATTTAGTTTAAAGGTACCGGGTAATGTAAACCATTGCCAGAATCACTTCTATGTTTTTTTAGGCTGTATATGGAAACTGTTCAATGTTATGTTTTGCATATATACAGGATGATTCACTGACTGTTACAAGCTTTCAGGGATGATAGAGCAGACAATATTATGAACAACTTTCATATAGAAACCTATGTCCGAAAACTTCCGTTTGGTAATTACAGGCCTAGATATACAGGGATATCATTTTATTTTTACTTGCATTTTTATTGTACCTGCATTTCTGAATGTACTTCACTCTCACCCCTTCACTAATGTCCTTCTCCCGTCAGACACACAAACTTACGGCCGCTGTTGCATTCGAAGTCTTCAAGCAGTGAAGTAAACACTGCAGTGTATAGTGTGTTTCAGAAATATGATTGCGCTTTCTATAGAAGAAAGAACCTATATTAATAATATCGTACTAAAAAATTATATTCAAGAAACGATAAATTCAATTTCAGAGAATATGCTTCAAAATGTTTTTAATAATATGCGTACTGAATTGAAGCCTGCATTGTAATGAACGGCAACCATTTTCAGCAACTTGTTTAAAAATTCAGATTAGGTTTATTTGAATTGAGGTGGCTAGAAGCAAAGGAATGCTAGTGACATTTGTAATAACATGAGTTAAGTGCATCCAGTGTAAGCTAAAGTATCTAAAATTTTAGTGGCAAAGGGATATTTTAATCGCATCACACATTAAAATTTAACTAAAAATTTCACCGATTTTACGAAAGCTTAAATATTTAAACCCCATTTTCTCAAAGTAACTTAAGTGCACTTACAGCCCTTTACTTATGATCCCATCAATTTAAATTCCTCTCTATATTGTATGTTAACATCAATAATAAATAATGCTAAATAAAGTAGACATTACATAACGAACATAGCCGCCTGAAAAGTTTAGTTTTTGAAAAAAAAAATGTTACTACTCTACTGTATTTTGATAAATTCCGTAAAAGTGATGATCAAACTGAAAATCGTAATATGGTATTTCCCTACAACATAAATGGATACACTACTTTTCTCTCCTCCTATACCTAGTAAAATGATTTGTTTACATATTGCACTAGTAACATGGAACTCCTGTAATGGAAGGGGGCAACAGTGTTTCCGAGTATAGCCAGGTTAATGTTAAAATTGTTGGTAAAAATAAAGTGATGTCCCTGTATTAGTCAATGAAGCCAGCTAGAATCGAAATCAAAACCATCCTTTTGAAGTTTGGTTGCAGACGATCTGCTCCTGCAAACTTTGGTGATGTCTTAAAACATGGTAAATGATATTTTATCTGATTAAACTTTGAAACTTTACAATTTTAAATATATATATATATATATATATATATATATATATATATATATATATATGGGTTTATTACCATCAAAGTTACTTATCAAGAAGAATCATTCAAGCCATTAAATTATGACATAAGGTAATACATAATGAAAGACGAACGTTTTCGCCATAAGTATGACATCTTATATATATGGGTTTATTACCATCAAAGTTACTTATCAAGAAGAATCATTCAAGCCATTAAATTATGACATAAGGTAATACATAATGAAAGACGAACGTTTTCGCCATAAGTATGACATCTTATATATATATATATGGGTTTATTACCATCAAAGTTACTTATCAAGAAGAATCATTCAAGCCATTAAATTATGACATACGGTAATACATAATGAAAGACGAACGTTTTCGCCATAAGTATGACATCTTATATATATATATATATATATATATATATATATATATATATATATATATGGGTTTATTACCATCAAAGTTACTTATCAAGAAGATTCATTCAAGCCATTAAATTATGACATAAGGTAATACATAATGAAAGACGAACGTTTTCGCCATAAGTATGACATCTTCAGGTCTCATGGCGACGGAAAGACAAGATGAACACATATATCTCTGGTATGTATCTAATGTCTTTGAAACTTGTAACTTTAGTTTTAAAGACAAGCTCCTTGAATCTGCTAGATAAACTACCGAAATATTGAAAGAGAACATGCGGAATTGAATCCTTCGTAACTGAAAGCATTAACTTCGATCTAAAATGACTTTTTTTTTTGGTAGTAGTTAATTTCAATTAGCTGATAATTTTTTTCTCTATAAATCAATACAATCTGATCAAGACAATTTAATTTCATCAATTTAAAATGAATCTGTGTCTTTTATTACTATATAGACTATAATGTAATTTATTTCCACTCTGAATGTGTTCAAATTGTAATCATGAAAATATTACTGCTTAATTACTACTTACATTCCAACAGGCACTGAAAATCTCGTCACGGGTCACTGCACTCACCTAAAAGAGGAGACAACACAGATTAGCTTTTATGCACGTTAAAAGCATATCTCGTAATAATTTAACAGAATCGATCTACAGGCAGATTATGCTGGTACTGAGTTCTTCAGTCCAATCTGTATTTAACTTCGGACATTTAACAGTCTTTCCTTAGATTACTTTACTAATCTTCTAAAATACTTCAAAATACTACTGACAATGTTCGAAACATATATCCACTTTGCTATCATACGAAGTGTAGAGAAATTATTACGGTGAAGGGAAGTATCATATCATATGTAAGCCCTATTCTCTTCCTCCGTAATCAATTGGGTGCCATCGCAATAAGAAGCAAGTTTTACATGTAAGTATAGGGGAGACTGTTGTACCTTTGACATAGTGTACCTTTGAACATTTTTTGTTTTTTAATTTTTGCTGCTACCTAGAGGACTCAAACTGAAGTAGATTGTAGAGAAAGCCACTAAGTAGCTCTGGTCGTAGTTTCAGTTTGATTTATTGTAAAGTGTGAGTTCCGTAGTCAAAAGAAGTTTTTTTAGTACCAAAAGTAAACATTTCGTTTATTGATATATGTTTTCAAACACAAAACCAGATTGCATTTGTTAATATCTTTCGAGTACGGTGTGTTCCCTATCATCTGGTGAGTAATAACATATTTTAATTTCCATGATTTATTTGACTCTCTAGTTTTCGGAGCCATATTTGTTTAAACGTGCACCCTCTTGCACCTTTGAACACAAAACATCTTGTACCATGGAACATGTTCCAAATTGCACGATACTATCGGTTTTTGTTTTTCTTTTATTTTAAGGTCATGTCACGAAGTAAGTCTGGAATTAAAGAGGTCCCCAATTGATACGGATGCCTTGAAGAAAGCTGTTGAAGCAGTTATTGCTTCTCCAGGAAATAAAATCTCAATCAGAGAAGCCTGCTCTGGTTTATGATTGCAAATACATTTTAAATATGATTGTCAGTTTTTACAGCTATAGTCCCTCCTATATTCCATGTGTTCCAACTTACAAGAGTGTATGTTCCAAGGTACATGATCCTGTTGTACCTTTGAACACATTACATATCCCTTCATTTTTTTTTTTTTTTCCATCCTTAATAGATCTGTAAAACAGGAAAATACATACAGGAAGTTGTAAAGGAATCTGCAATAATTATTTCAAGCATTTTTTCATTTAAAAAATTTCATTTCCCAAAATTAAAAAGAATAAAACGTGAAAAGTGTTTAACGGTACAACAGTCTCCCCTATAGTACGTTCCAGAAATATGTTCGTGTTTTCCAGTGACGAAAAGGCTTTCAATATTGAATCATATTGTCGCACAGGTACTGTCGTCCGCTTTCCAACATCGCATCCGGTTTCCCCCCACTCGCTTCTGCTTGCCCTCTGTAAAGGCTAGTGGCTGGGCTGTCTTAGCTCTTTTCTGAAAACATTAATTTCTGTTAGAAATTGAACGTCTACGTAATGTTATACAACTGTTTAAAATAATTTAAATAAAAGGACCTCGTTAAGTAATTAACTGTCACGTGATTTCCCCCCTTTCTACGACCCTGCGACAAAACCACTTAGACGGACAGTAGATAGCACGTCTGAGTAATTTTATCTTTTCGGATCGGGCAGAAGTGAAGATTGAATTTACAGTACGTAAGTTAGGCCTACTGTTTTATAGAGTAGATACAGAATTATTTCAACATGAGTTAATAGTACGAAGAACGCAACTGGTAATAGTCTATAGTACGATAATATGCACAAAAGAATTGAAGCCTATATCGAAATGAACGGCCACCATTTTCAAAAATGTGTTTAAATATCCATATTATGATTATTTTTCAATTTAACTTCATTATCTATATTGTACGCTAATGTGCTATAGACAGTATAATATACACTGCATAGTGAATACGTCCGAATGGATAGCTCAGTTCATGAGTAAAAACACTTGCTGTTAATACAGTATTGTATTTTGATTAAACAGAAACTCAAAATTGCGATATTTCCTAGTTTACGTGAAACGGATGGACTACTTTTCTTTCCTCCTATACCTAGTAAAGTGATTTGTTTGTATTCTATGCCAGTATCATCGAACTCCAGTCGTGGAAGGTGTTTCCGGTTCTCAACCGTTAATCCAAAGGTATAGCCAGGTTAATATTAGAAATGTTAGTAAAAATAATATGATGTCCCTGTATAATTTTAATATTGTACTATAAGAGGTTTTAAAATTACCAAATGGAGGCGAGATATAATCTGGAACATTTCTTTCAGTTAGCTTGAGCTTCATTAATCTTTGTGGATCCCACAACGTCGGGGCGATTCCAGCACAGACCGTCATTATTCGCTTCCTCTTCGAAATCCCCGTTATCCCGCGGATGGCGAAGCTAATAAGAACTCCATGCAGGCTAGTAAGCTCGCATCTCCTCAGTAAAACTTTTATCCTCTATGTGCGCTCACAGCTAATAAGACAGATCCAAAAAAACAACTCTTGGATTAGTATTAGAAGAGGGATATCATCCTCAGAGTGGACCAATGCCATAAAGATGTCCACAAACATCGCAGCAGTACGATCGGTGCCAGGTCGTTCCTTTCAAAATCAAAACTGTCTTCATCCAGGATGCAGCGAAGTAGAATCCCTTGGGCATGTTTTGGGTTATTGCCCTAAAGGAGAACTACTGAGGAACAATCGCCACCATAAAGTGAGAAGCTCCATCGCAACCACTCTTCGGAAGGCAAAGTGGGAGGTTTACGAAGAAGTGCACTGCTTGGCTGAGAATGGGTCAACGAGAAGAGCAGACATTATAGCCATCGATCGCCGGAATCAAAGAAGCCTCATTCTTGACCCCACTGTCCGTTTTGAGAAGGATGATCAACAAGCCAATAACGTTAACGATGAAAAGAAGTCTATTTACAACCCATGTATTCCTCACTTCAGTGAGAGATACAAAATGAATAT
Source organism: Periplaneta americana (assembly GCF_040183065.1). NCBI lineage: Eukaryota > Metazoa > Arthropoda > Insecta > Blattodea > Blattidae > Periplaneta > Periplaneta americana. The sequence goes on along the minus strand of NC_091129.1, from coordinate 130,979,274 downwards.
TAATACATGGGAAGTGAAAGGACTTCTTTTTGGCGCTAAGGGAACTTCATTTAAGTTAACCAAAACCATTATCCTTTCTCTTAAATTTTCTAATGAGGACATTAACAAACTTTGTCTAATGGTATTGAGAGATTCATTATCCATTTTACACAATCACTTGTATAATACTATGTAATTTTTTTTTCACTTCATTTCATTAATCTTCAATGTATTTTCATCTCATGTTTCTCCGAAATCAAATTGTACTTTATTTTTAAATTTATCATTGTTCCGTAGTCTCTCCGGAATCATATTGTATTTTTCATTTAACCTCTGCTTTGTATTCTGGATCCTAGTGGTCAGCCGTAGGTTTCGGCCAGATGTCCCAAATTGTGGAATTTGTTGTAATTATGAATTTATACACAATTAAGTGGTAGGTGTATGAAGTCAAAAACACTTCAAACTTCTGGTGTACTAAAATAGAGATTTCTGAGATACAGGCCTACTCTTCATTGTCTCCACTGGTCACATGCGATAACGTTTCTACTTAAGGGGTTAGGTACAGCTTACAGCAGTAAAATTTTGGAAATATTCGACATTTTTTCCCTCCATTACTGTATCTTGTACAATAATGAAAATTATTATGTGTAAAACACTGTCCTTCTGCTATATGAAAAAAATATTTTTACGATTTAAAAAAATTATTTTTCTTTTTTTTCAAAATTCAGTTCAATGTGCAGTGATGAAGCGTTTCCCACATAACTCAAAAGCTATCCAACATTCTGTAATGAAATTTTTGTGTGTATTTATGCGTGTCATATCTACAATATGATGCAAGATCACTTCTCTGCCTTTGATAGATAGTCTGATAAAAATTAAATTCTTTTTTAAAAATGGTCAAATATCAGCATTTTCTTCTAACACAAAATAAAAAAAGATACTATTTATTAAAGAATATAGTGGAAAGAGCATGATATTGTAAACATGAGTTTCAGCAATAAAATAAAAGAGAGAGAACATGAAAAAGTTAACAAGTTTATGAGTTATGAGGGGAACGCTTCATCACTGCACAGTGAACTGCCACTATTTTTAATTTTGAAAAAAAATATTTTTTTTTCTTAAATCTTACAAATATTTTTTATGCTCGATCATGCCGAAATGTAGTAATTATACACCTGGTAGCAGCCCTTTAATGGACCTCATTAAAGTACACCTATTCATTAAAGTTCAGATGTTCCACCAATCAGAAAACACCATTGTAGCAATATGAAAGCGCAAGTACCGATTATTCTCGGATATGCACTCGAAAGATAACTATCGAAATGTCACGGAGGCTGGAAATCCAATACTGTCGCAGAAGGTTATGTTCTGTTACTATAATTAGCGTTAATCATAAATAATATTCAAATATATTCAATTTGTCATCTCGTTTTTCAATGTCTAAATCAATTTCAAGGTTATATCAAGATTAATGTTTATTTTACTCTCTAGATTACCTATATCAAGGTCAATGACATTTGTTTCTCGGAAAAAATCAATACTTTCGCGTCTGCGCACATCTCACAATTTACGAGATATTGCACAAGGTCAGTTCCGCTCCCCAGTCAGATAAGAATAACATGAATACTTATGAATAATTTCAAGTTAGAAATATGGTCGAGCATAAAAAGTCGTATGAAACTTGCCTATAATGGTAATTAAGACTCTCGTATGAAAATTATGAAACGAGCTTGGGCTCGTTTCATAAACATACACGCGTCTTAATTACTACCATTATAGGCTCGTTGCATAATGTACTATTTTCATATAGGCCTAACAGAAGAACATAATCCCTTAAAAATCTAGCAAACTCGGCTCCTATTATGGGCAGAGAAGCGAAAATTTCTATGTTCTAACTTAACATATGGATGTCTTTCTTTATAGTCTTCAGTCTGTCATATATTGTATTCTATTATACTGACAACTATTATGACTATAACATGTAGTAAACTTGTGAGCGGACATAAAGTGACAAACGTACAATTCCCTGACGCAAATTACAGTATTTAATCATTCATTTATGATATATAGATTACCTACTGCTCATATTAATTAATTCATTATTTTCCCATTTACATACTCCTAGGTTCGCATTCGTTTCTTTCTGCTGAAGAGATAGGTAAGCTCGTTCCCTTTTTATTTGGTTTTGTAGGTTGATTTTTCTCTATTTATCTAACTGGTATCTCCCTCCGCACCCTCAATGTTATGTAAGTCGGATAAAAGTGAAGGTTAAACAGAGTAAGAAAGAATTAAAGATCTACTTGGTTTTGTAAATTGGTTCTGCATTAGGTTTCGTTATTTAATTACTAGTATTTTATTGCTTTATTGGACCGGTCGCTTGATTATTTTATTGGACGGGTTGCTTGATTATTTTATTGGACCGGTCACTTGACTGTGTTATTGGACCGGTCGCTTGATTATTTTATTGGACCGGTTTCTTGATTATTTTATTGGACCGGTCGCTTGATTATTTTATTGGACCGATAGTTGGACTGTTTTATAGGATCGGTTTCTTGATTATTATATTGGACCAGTCGCTTTATTATTTTACTGGACCCGTCGCTTGATTATTTTACTGGACCCGTCGCTTGATTATTATTTTATTGGATCGATCGCTTGATTATTTTATTGGACCGATCGCTTGATTATTTTATTGGACCGATCGCTTGATTATTATTTTATTGGACTGATCGCTTGATTATTATTTTATTGGACCGATCGCTTGATTATTTTACTGGACCCCTTCGCTTAATTATTATTTTATTGGACTGATCGCTTGATTATTTTATTGGACCGATCGCTTGATATTTTACTGGACCCGTCGCTTAATTATTATTTTATTGGACCGAACGCTTGATTATTTTACTGGATCCGTCGCTTGATTATTGTTTTATTGGACTGATCGCTTGATTATTTTATTGGACCGATCGCTTGATTATTATTTTATTGGACCGATCGCTTGATTATTATTTTATTGGACCGATCGCTTGATTATTTTACTGGACCCGTCGCTTGATTATTATTTTATTGGACTGATCGCTTGATTATTTTACTGGACCCGTCGCTTGATTGTTATTTCATTGGACCGATCGCTTGATTATTTTACTGGATCCGTCGCTTGATTATTACTTTATTGGACCGATCGCTTGATTATTTTACTGGACCCGTCGCTTGATTATTATTTTATTGGACTGATCGCTTGATTATTTTACTGGACCCGTCGCTTGATTATTATTTCATTGGACCGATCGCTTGATTATTTTACTGGACCCGTCGCTTGATTATTATTTTATTGGACCGATCGCTTGATTATTTTACTGGACCCGTCGCTTGATTGTTATTTCATTGGACCGATCGCTTGATTATTTTACTGGATCCGTCGCTTGATTATTACTTCATTGGACCGATCGCTTGATTATTTTACTGGACCCGTCGCTTGATTATTATTTTATTGGACTGATCGCTTGATTATTTTACTGGACCCGTCGCTTGATTATTATTTCATTGGACCGATCGCTTGATTATTTTACTGGACCCGTCGCTTGATTATTATTTTATTGGACCGATCGCTTGATTATTTTACTGGACCCGTCGCTTGATTATTATTTTATTGGACTGATCGCTTGATTATTTTATTGGACCGATCGCTTGATTATTATTTTATTGGACCGATCGCTTGATTATTTTACTGGACCGTCGCTTGATTATTATTTTATTGGACTGATCGCTTGATTATTTTATTGGACCGATCGCTTGATTATTTTACTGGACCCGTCGCTTGATTATTATTGTATTGGACTGATCGCTTGATTATTTTATTGGACCGATCGCTTGATTATTATTTTATTGGACCGATCGCTTGATTATTTCTGTAGTGTTTGATCAGAACATAACTCCAAAATGTCCATTTTCTGCTATCTATACTTACCGGTAGGTTACTTAGAAACTGTAGGAAATCATGAGCATATGTATATATTTAAACAGTGACCTAATGACCTAACCTATGTTATTTTCATTCACATTTGTATGTAAACTGTAATTCTGATTTTTAAAGGAAAAGTGAAAATAAAAATGCTTGTATCTCAAACAGCTTTTCTTTTTTAAAGTTATCATGTTCTGACCAAACATTACAGATTTTATTTGACCGGTTGCTTGATTATTTCATTGGATCGATTGCATGTTCATTTTATTAGACTAGTTGCTTGATTATTTGATTTGATTGTCTTATGCACCCGGTTCCTTTATTATTTAATTGGGTCAATTAATAATTACTATTTGTTTCGACCGGTTGCTTACTTTATTGGGCCGTTCGCTTGATTATTTTGTTAGACCCATCGCTTGATTAGGCCTACTTATTTTATTGGACCAGTCGCTTGATTATTTAATTGGGCCGGATGCTTGATTGTTTTATTTGACCGGTTCCTTGATTATTTCTTGATCGGTTGCTTGTTTATTTGATTGGCCCGATTGCTTTATTTGATTGGACCGGTTGCTTTATTTGATTGGCCCGGTTGCTTTATTTGATTGGACCGGTTGCTTTATTTGATTGGACCAGTTGCTTTATTTGATTGGCCCGGTTGCTTTATTTGATTGGACCGGTTGCTTTATTTGATTGGACCGGTTGCTTTATTTGATTGGCCCGGTTGCTTTATTTGATTGGCCCGGTTGCTTTATTTGATTGGACCGGTTGCTTTATTTGATTGGCCCGGTTGCTTTATTTGATTGGACCGGTTTCTTGGTTATTTAATTGAACCGATTGGTAATTATTTGTTTGGATAAGTTTGTTTAGATCAGTTCCGTGACTATTCCACTGGATTGGTTGCTTGATTATTTTCTATTTGGTTGATTTATTATTTTCTTTTCAATTCCGTTGCTTCTTATTTGATAGGATAGCTTGATTTCATAGTTTATTTAATTCTTAAAATTATATTTCAAAGAAGATAACATTCCGTTAACAGCATAAAAATAGTACAATTTTCAGTTGACAGAATTTTGTAGAGGTCTTTCATTTCCGGCCAGGATTCAATCACATGCTGCAATTATTTTTAGAAGAGTCCAAACGTTTCAATTTGTTTCCGGTTTCATCGCTCTTAAAAATCATCATCCTCAGTCAGGTTAAACCACATAAACCTCGAATCAATTGTCATATATTATACCCACCTGGCCATCAGAGATGATCTAATGATTGAGTAGTTGTAAAAATATTCCTAAATAATGCCAGGAAGAATTTAATATTTCCTTCATATCGCGAACCGCAGATCTGAACTTAAATATATGATGAGTGTGGGCTTAGTAAAGCGGTTTGTTCATTCTGGAGACGAACACCGACCTGGGACGGATACTCGAAGCTTAATTCAAGCTTCTGAGGGATAGAGAACGACATCTCGGGATTACTAGATATTAGAGTTTCCATTTTCCTGATATCCGTCAGGTTCCCTTTCCTAGTAATTCTGTCTTGTAACTAATACCCCTTCAATAAGTGCTCCACAAGCTATAAAGTGATTATTACTTGGAATTCAACTCCCACATGACATAGCCGTTAGTTCGATTAAAACAATTGATTCTGAAATAAACCATGATGGGATATATGATACTACTTCATACGGTAGATATCGGAGCAAACAAATGGTCACATTAATGACACATGCATTCTCATTATATTCCCAAGTTTTGCTTTTACACGTCCCAATCACTTTGACCTATGTGTATCACGTAACCATTTGTATTTCTACTTAAGTTACGTTTGATTTTCTTTGTCAATGAAAATACATTAAAAATGATATCATTAATTATTATGCGCCTTAAATAGTATACTATGCAACGAGCCTATAATGGTAGTAATTAAGAAGCTAGTATAATTTTCATACGAACGTCATAATGCGTAAGACTGTTTTCGAGCATAATTAAATATCTAAGTTTTGAGTGTTTACAAAATAATATCTTTCCTTGTTACTTTAGTAATAATGAAATTATGAACATACGTGTATTTTCAACGTGTTCGCGATTATTCCAATAGATGGCACGAGTGTGTCTTTTCAGAGTGTTCATATCATTAACAGCTTCCTAACAGAAAGAACCTTCAAAGTGAAAATCAATAACACATTCTCTTCCGAAAAAACAATAAATGCAGGTGTTCCTCAAGGTGCAGTTTTATCACCTACACTTTTTAATATATATACAGCGGATTTCCCTCGCCACAAAAACTGTCGCTTCGCCCAATATGCTGATGACACCGTTAAATTTACTTCAGACATGGATATTCACATTGCATATAATAATTTACAGGATTACTTAAACAAGATATAAAATTGGCCCATAAATTGGAAAATAACAATCAATTCCTCTAAGAGTTCCGTAGTAATTTTCACTAAAAGAAGACCGCAAGAACCATTTGAACTGAAACTTTTTGATGTAGTAATTCCAAATCAAAAATAAACAACTTATTTGAGAATACTTTTGGACCATAGACTTTCTTTTAAGCCTCACATGAATAAAATTGCTGCCAAAGGATATGCTATGTTTGAACGTTTGTATTCTTTATTCAAATCGCCATCGCTGAGTTTGTGGACTAAGAAAACTTTCTACATAACAATAATCAGAGCTAGCCTCCTAAATGCATATCCAGCTTAGTCATCTGTCAATGGGTCTCTACTGAGAAGACTGCGTGGTGTACAAAGAACAGTTCTGGGCACAATTGCTGATTACACAACATCCAATAAATTTTTACATGAAGTTTTGGACATAGCATCAATTGAAGAGTTTTCGGAAAATTTAAAGCTCAAATTTATACAAATATTGAAAAATCATCCAAATCCTCTGCTATAGAAGTTTAATCATCAAGCATAGAGAATGAAACCCAATTCATACCAGCCAGATCTTTTTTAAATTCATCCTGGATTAACATCAAGGACTGAAGAACTAGACTGAACAATTTCAAAGTGTTTATAAATTAAAGGACGAGTCAAAAGCAAGTCAGCTTGATCTCCGTTCATATAGACTTTCAGTGCAACAAGAGGTTGGTTGGTTGGTTGGTTGGTTGGTTGGTTGGTTGGTTGGTTGGTTGGTTGGTTGGTTGGTTGGTTGGTTGGTTGGTTGGTTGGTTGGTTGGTTGGTTGGTTGGTTGGTTGGTTGGTTGGTTGGTTGGTTGGTTGGTTGGTTGGTTGGTTGGTTGGTTGGTTGGTTGGTTGGTTGGTTGGTTGGTTGGTTGGTTGGTTGGTTGGTTGGTTGGTTGGTTGGTTGGTTGGTTGGTTGGTTGGTTGGTTGGTTGGTTGGTTGGTTGGTTGGTTGGTTGGTTGGTTGGTTGGTTGGTTGGTTGGTTGGTTGGTTGGTTGGTTGGTTGGTTGGTTGGTTGGTTGGTTGGTTGGTTGGTTGGTTGGTTGGTTGGTTGGTTGGTTGGTTGGTTGGTTGGTTGGTTGGTTGGTTGGTTGGTTGGTTGGTTGGTTGGTTGGTTGGTTGGTTGGTTGGTTGGTTGGTTGGTTGGTTGGTTGGTTGGTTGGTTGGTTGGTTGGTTGGTTGGTTGGTTGGTTGGTTGGTTGGTTGGTTGGTTGGTTGGTTGGTTGGTTGGTTGGTTGGTTGGTTGGTTGGTTGGTTGGTTGGTTGGTTGGTTGGTTGGTTGGTTGGTTGGTTGGTTGGTTGGTTGGTTGGTTGGTTGGTTGGTTGGTTGGTTGGTTGGTTGGTTGGTTGGTTGGTTGGTTGGTTGGTTGGTTGGTTGGTTGGTTGGTTGGTTGGTTGGTTGGTTGGTTGGTTGGTTGGTTGGTTGGTTGGTTGGTTGGTTGGTTGGTTGGTTGGTTGGTTGGTTGGTTGGTTGGTTGGTTGGTTGGTTGGTTGGTTGGTTGGTTGGTTGGTTGGTTGGTTGGTTGGTTGGTTGGTTGGTTGGTTGGTTGGTTGGTTGGTTGGTTGGTTGGTTGGTTGGTTGGTTGGTTGGTTGGTTGGTTGGTTGGTTGGTTGGTTGGTTGGTTGGTTGGTTGGTTGGTTGGTTGGTTGGTTGGTTGGTTGGTTGGTTGGTTGGTTGGTTGGTTGGTTGGTTGGTTGGTTGGTTGGTTGGTTGGTTGGTTGGTTGGTTGGTTGGTTGGTTGGTTGGTTGGTTGGTTGGTTGGTTGGTTGGTTGGTTGGTTGGTTGGTTGGTTGGTTGGTTGGTTGGTTGGTTGGTTGGTTGGTTGGTTGGTTGGTTGGTTGGTTGGTTGGTTGGTTGGTTGGTTGGTTGGTTGGTTGGTTGGTTGGTTGGTTGGTTGGTTGGTTGGTTGGTTGGTTGGTTGGTTGGTTGGTTGGTTGGTTGGTTGGTTGGTTGGTTGGTTGGTTGGTTGGTTGGTTGGTTGGTTGGTTGGTTGGTTGGTTGGTTGGTTGGTTGGTTGGTTGGTTGGTTGGTTGGTTGGTTGGTTGGTTGGTTGGTTGGTTGGTTGGTTGGTTGGTTGGTTGGTTGGTTGGTTGGTTGGTTGGTTGGTTGGTTGGTTGGTTGGTTGGTTGGTTGGTTGGTTGGTTGGTTGGTTGGTTGGTTGGTTGGTTGGTTGGTTGGTTGGTTGGTTGGTTGGTTGGTTGGTTGGTTGGTTGGTTGGTTGGTTGGTTGGTTGGTTGGTTGGTTGGTTGGTTGGTTGGTTGGTTGGTTGGTTGGTTGGTTGGTTGGTTGGTTGGTTGGTTGGTTGGTTGGTTGGTTGGTTGGTTGGTTGGTTGGTTGGTTGGTTGGTTGGTTGGTTGGTTGGTTGGTTGGTTGGTTGGTTGGTTGGTTGGTTGGTTGGTTGGTTGGTTGGTTGGTTGGTTGGTTGGTTGGTTGGTTGGTTGGTTGGTTGGTTGGTTGGTTGGTTGGTTGGTTGGTTGGTTGGTTGGTTGGTTGGTTGGTTGGTTGGTTGGTTGGTTGGTTGGTTGGTTGGTTGGTTGGTTGGTTGGTTGGTTGGTTGGTTGGTTGGTTGGTTGGTTGGTTGGTTGGTTGGTTGGTTGGTTGGTTGGTTGGTTGGTTGGTTGGTTGGTTGGTTGGTTGGTTGGTTGGTTGGTTGGTTGGTTGGTTGGTTGGTTGGTTGGTTGGTTGGTTGGTTGGTTGGTTGGTTGGTTGGTTGGTTGGTTGGTTGGTTGGTTGGTTGGTTGGTTGGTTGGTTGGCTGGTTGGTTGGTTCCGGAGTAATGCAACAGATGCAACCTATCTAATTATTGATTTTTGAAGGGACTAGTATGGAAATTTTAATCTCAAAGCAACACACATTAAAACACAGGAAATTAACTCAGTTTATTAGAATATTAAAATTAACATGAACAGAATTTATTTTATTTTAAATAAATGCTGTTGATTGTGCATGTCATGAAAGTTATCTGGGGAATGGCTCCCAGTGGAATGTTTGAAGTTGGGTTAATGTTTATTTGAGTGATTCGACCAATGTCACTTTCAAAGCTCGCGCCTGCCATTTTGGATTGGTGCTGTCAAGGCTTGCGGGATGTTGCGCGTACGATATTAATCAATAACGCATATACTTAGTTGGAAATTGATAGTTGCAATAACATAATGAATAGCAGTACTTTAATGTATGTCATTAAACTACAGTTACGTCACATGTAATGAGCGCATTATAGTATGGTCGAGCAAAAAAGGTGTTTTCGGTTTGCACGTTTCAAGCAAAGGATATTTTTAAATCCCAAAACGTAAGTTGTCTATTTATACATTTTACACTTGAAGTAAAAGAATCTTAATTAATTTAGCACAAATTTCGTGTATTTAATTGTTTCTAATATTACAGTCGAACATTTCTTTCTCTAATTTTTTATATCTCCAAGTAGCCTAATTGTAATTTCTCAGCGGCAAAATATTTAATTTGTACGTAAAAAAAAATTGAGAGCTACTATAGAACGAATATGAATTCCGAGAATGTTGCATCTCGGTTGAAATCTCCCACAACCACTCTTCTACGAGGAGAAAGGAAATACCAGTCTTTTGCATAAAATATGAGTGACGTGCGAAACTTTACTCATCTACTGAATTCCTGAATAGAAACAGAAGAAGAATCCAAAGCAAAGCATTATTATAAAGAAGAAAACATGAGTAGAACTAAGGAAATGATGAAGAGTATGGACCGTAATTCGGTAAGATTTAAGACTCCAGAGAGTTCGTATGAGATAACCAACAAAAATTCTAATTCATGTTTCAGGAAAAAATAAATAATTTCAGGGATATATTTCATTAGGCCTATATTTACTATCACAACCATTTCATTAATCAAGGATACAAGTTTATTCCGCTATTGAACGTAATAATTTTTTGTTATAAATAAATGCTTTAAAATTACTTTTTTTCCACCTACATCACATATTGTCAGTCAAGTTACAGCGAGCTCAGAATATGTGCGTCAGATACGTGTGCAACATCCGGCGATATGATCACATATCACCGTCCTTCGCAAGTCTTTCGTGGCTCCGACTTAAAGAACGCAGAACGTTACACTCTTTGTCTTTACTCTATCGAATTCTGCACACCTCAACACCAAATTACCTTTCGTCTCGTTTCTACTATCTATACTCTAACCACGACGTAAATACCAGATCACTTATCTGTGGCACGCTAAGTATACCTCTTCACAGAACATCTTGTTATTCATCATCTTTTACAGTATCCAACTCGCGTCAATGGAATTCCTTGTCACAAATTATTAGGGGCTGCAAGACAATAAATACCTTTAAAAACAGCTTAAAAGATAACCTTATTAGCATTTCACTCCAATCTTACTGATTTAAACTATCACTGACTACATTGTTACTTCGTTCTTTAGACATCATCCTGATAGTGCTGTATTTTCAAAATTGTCTCATAATAATCTCTTTCTATTATCTAATATTATTTGAAATATATTAACATTCTATGTATTTTAGCTTAATTCTGCTACACAGTTTATTACAGTGTCTAATTAATAGTTCATAGTATTTTGTTGTTTAATTCGTATATAACTCTTGTATACATGTAACTCTCACTTAATCAAATTGTTGAAATTTTTGTAAGTTCAAGCATATGTATATACACTTTTTGCTGGTTGAGTGGAAGAGAAGGCCTTACGGCCTTAACTCTGCCAGCTAAAATAAATCATTATTATTATTATTATTATTACCATTGTTATTATTATTACCATTATTATTATTACCATTATTATTATTATTATTATTATTATTATCATTACCATTATTATTATTATTATTATTATTATTATTATTATTATTATATTTCAAGAATCTGATGTTTCATCCTTTCTTCGGGGAGGTCTTCAATTTTATTCTTCTTCTAAGGCTTTATTCACAATGCAAATTTAAATTTAACCATAATTTAACCATATCATTAATGTTACCATTCGAAACTACATTCAAGCAAACAAAATCTTACTGATGTAAAATAAAAGTTAGAAGCTCGAAGATTTTTTGTTAAAGTTTTTATCTAAAAGAAGAATTCAGTCAATCACTATACAGGAAACGAAAGATAAAGAAAAGAATGGATACAATAAAACTGTGTTGCATAAAAAATACAAACATGTCAAGATGACTTAGCATGATGATAGATTAATTATCTTCTTCGCCCTTGACGGTACAAGGCACCGAGCGGCACTGTAAAACTTGTTCGTAATAATTGAAATACAGCTTTTGTACCACTATCCGGATCCATGACATAGATTATAAACAGAGCTTATTGTCTCAACAGCACCAATCAATCAATCAATTACGTTAATTGATAATGAGAGAGAAAAGACTAGAGATTTGATTATTCTTCACGTACGTGAATTACTAAGCTTCCTTACTAGTTTCTGTTCATTTCAGAATGTTATGTATATGTTTAAGATTGCTTTGTGAATGAAATCTGTTGGTACATTATATCATACTATTATCTCATCACCTTAACGGAAGTCTTAAGGAAAGTTTCCAGAATCTTCAAATACAGCCTAACCTCTCCATTGTTCAGTACTGGGTACCATTACAAATACATAACTGCCAATATAAGTTGTAAAGAAAAAAAAAGCTTCCAAAAACAGCTTAGTATTTTTATTTTATTTTATTTTAGGCTGTATTTATGTTTTATTATATTTTGTTATTTTATATGTTTATTCATCTTATATTAAATATTTAATTTTAGAAATTGTATTAAAATTGTATATATGTATTATTTTATTTTATTAAAATATTTTCATAGAAATTTTAATAACTTTGAAAGGTATATACATAAATATAGAACTAAAAAATGAATTCTCTGCGTTTGTCTGAACCAAAATGTAAAACCAATGCAGCTTTTTATCATAGCATGAGTCAAGGTCCCAGATTATTGAACAAATTTTATTCCAATAATATTTAAACCACGAATCCTCTTCAAATTAATAAAAACATAAAAAAAATTGTATTGGATTTATAGTTTGGGTTTAAACAATATTAAACACTATTTAATCTGTATTCACTCTCAATTTTAATTTTATTTTTGTCTGTATTGGAATCCCATCCTGAGCAAGAGTCTTACTCATTCAGGAGTGGGCTAGTTTATCTTTCAATGTATTTATTAATTTGTATTCATTTCAGACTTACTAGCAATAAAAATAAATAAATAAATGTGTAAAATTATAAAATGTGTAAATGTAAGTTTTTTGAATGATCATAATATGTACTGTTTTTCTGTGAACTATAAATAATAAATATCAATATATATTTATTGTAATTTATTTTTATTTTATATTTTTATTTCATTTTATGTTTTTATTTTATTTTAGTTTACTTTATTTTATTTTATACATTAATTTATATTTCCATTTTTTTTAGTCAACAACTTACTGTTTTCAGAACGTAGGAGTGATAGTAGGAGGAAGAAGATTTGCTGCAAGCAAGGTAAATAGGGACGCCTGTAAACAGTTTTGAGGGAGGCTGTGGCCCGTTTTGGGCTGTTAAGTCAATGATGATGATGATAATGATGAAGGAAGGTAAGTAACAGAAAAGTTTTAATTAAGGATGATGAAATAAACATGAATCATTTTAAAAGGTATAATTATTGGAAGTACAATGTTGGCAAACAAAGAAACAAATGCTAGGGAAGTGATAAAAATAAAAATGTTAGGGAGGTGATAAAAACAAATTCTAGAGAGGTGATAAAATTTGTAGGATAAGCAGCCATGACTGGTTGAAACACGTCGTTCTGTACAGTTTTATTGGCAAAAGTAGTATGACGTAGTAAATATGTAATAGTCAAGATAAAGGTACCATTTTCCCTTCCTATTTATAAACTATTGTGTGGATTCGTTGTTTCTGTTGTACACCTACTCAAGTGCGTAAAGCGCTGTAGTCGGAGATCACTAACAAATTTCCTGTACCACAGGGAACAAGTGTGTATTGGTTTAGACGATCTGCAGCTCTGTTCGACTCGGTTTGTTTGTTAGCTCGTTAGTTTGCCTAATTAGAGCGCCTGTTGTCTTTCTCTGTTAGTCAGGAAGTTGTATGGTTATGTGTAAACTAATTACCTTTGTAAATTTATTTTAAACTCCTGTTTCTACAACGCGAAAACTGTTTCTAAATTTACTTTGTGTCTCTATCGCTACTCCAAACAAGTATTCCCACATAGATTCACTTTCGTTTCGAGATACAATTACTGTGTTATTTACCGGGCAACGTTTATCCTTCCATTATAAGAACTAAATAAAAACCATTTGATTACAGCTATCGGACAGATTTCAACACTTTCTGGAAGTACACGTTTACACTAACCTTACAGTACCTTAAAACTGTTTCTTGACAAGCAGTCTATTTGACTTACTGACTCCAATAAATGCTGCGTATATTTAAATAAAACTGCGTTTGGGTGCGATATTTCGACAAGCAGAACAATGGGGAATATAGCTCAATTGATGAATTGTTTATGATTATAAATTGAATTAATCTATTTGATATTAATTGCACAAATTTGTGTAGCTTAATGAAAATATGCTTGTAAACTGAATTAATCTGCTTACTTTGTATTGTATATGTTTGTATAGTTTTGGCCGATGAATTGTATATATTCTTAAAATGATTACTAGTCTGTGTAGCTCTACTGATGAATTGTATATAGACCTACTGTAAATTGAATGGTAATATGTATAGCTCAACTGATGAATTGTTTATGATTATAAATTGAATTAATCTACTTGATATTAATTGCACAAATTTGTATAGCTTAATGAAAGTATGCTACTTTGTATTGTATATATTTGTATAGTTTTGGCCGATGAATTGTATATGCTTTAAATTGAATAGTAATCTATATAGCTCTACTGATAAATTGTTTGTGTTTGTAATTTGAAGTAGTTTGCATGATATGTATTATCAATTTCTGTATATCACAACTGGTTGAATTGTTTATGCCTTAAATTTAATTAAATTGTTTTGTATTATAATATAGCTCAACTTATGAATGATCGTTTGCGTTTGTAAATTTAATAATCTGATTGGCTATGTATTGTATACTTTTAGTAGAGCCATCGATGTAGCTCAGTCGGCAGACTCGCTGGGCTGCTGATCCGGAGCTGCGTTCGGGCTTGGGTTGCATCCCCCTTTGGACTTTGGTTTCTTCGGAGGTTTTCCCCAGCCGTGGGACTGAAGCCGGATGGTCTATGGCGAGTCCTTGGCATCAACCTCTTTGATTTGATTACCCCCTTTGAATTGATTACCTGGTTGGGTTTTTCCGAGGTTTCCCCCACCGAAAAGGCAAATGCCGGGTAATATTTTGGCGAATCCTCGGACCTCATCTCATCTCACTACATCTCGCCAAAATATAAAAAAAAATGTAAAAAAATTGTACAAAATTGTAAAAATTGTAGAAAATTACTAAATTGTATAACAATAAAAATTTGTAAAAATTGTAATTGTAATATTGTAAAATGTTGACATGTTCCACATCTTAAAGCTTCATTGCTCATGTAAGATCTATGGAATAAAATAAATGAATGAATGAATGAATTAACTTACTTGTTTTGTATTATACATATAGCTCAACTGATGAATGATCGTTTGCGTTTGTAAATTTAATAATCTGATTGGCTATGTAGGCCTATTGTATATTTTTAGTAGAGCTATCGATGTAGCTCAGTCGGAAGACTCGCTGGGCTGCTGATCCGGAGCTGCGTTCGTGGTTGGGTTGGATCCCCCTTTGGTCTTTGGTTTCTTCCGAGGTTTTCCCCAGCCGTGGGACCGAAGCCGGATGGTCTACTGTATGGCGAGTCCTCGGCATCACTTCATTTCACCCCTTTGATTTGGTTGCCTGGTTGGGTTTTTCCGAGGTTTTCCCCAGCCGAGGGGCAAATGCCGGGTGATCTTTTGCTGAATCCTCGGACCTCACCTTATCATTGCAGAAAATTACTAAATTGTAAAACTGTAAAAATGGTAAAATATTGTAAAAATTTGTAAAACTTGTAATTGTAATATTGTAAAATTTTGACTTGTCCCACATCTTAAAGCTTCATTGCTCGTGTAAGATCTATGGAATATAATGAATGAATGAATGAATGAATGAATGAATGAATGAATGAATGAATGAATGAATAAATGAATGAATGAATAAATGAATGAATACAAGAAGAACAAAGAAAAGAGGAAAGACAAGCAGAAGAAGGGGAATGCAAGCATAATACAAAGAGAAAAATAAGAACATGCTAATAGAAAGAGAACAATAGAAATACAAGAACACAAGTATAACAATGGGAATACAAGGAGAACAAGGGAATACAATAAGAAAAAGATGAATACAAGGTGTCAGGTGATGTTTCTGGGTAGCTCAGTCGGTAGGGCGTTGGGCGCGCTAAGCCAAAGGTCCCGGGATCGATACCCGGCCCCGGAACAATTTTTCTCATGGATTTATTCATTGCAAGATATGTTAGCAACACCTTGGTGAAGTTCCCTCATACTATAGGCATCCCAATATACATGCAAGTAAGAAGTGTGACTCACATCCTTCTTTGTCCGAACCTTATTTACGAGTTTTTGCCACTATATGTCTGTGCAGCATGCCGTAGTTAACCGTATGGGAGTAAACTGAGATATTTTCGTAAATACAGAATTTCCGTATATCTACACACATGACAACGATATTATTGTAATTAGTTTCATCACTTATACTCAAATAAAAATTTGTATGTTATACTTCGTTCCGTAATGTCTGACAGAAGATGTAAACATTGTTGGCAGAGGAAGAGAGCAGTATAATTGGTATTCAACCAATGGTAGAGGTCTCATTCCACTCTTGTCTTGACGTTGGACGGAGATTGAACGCTTCAGTGTAGCCCAACTTCAAGACAAGAATGCAATGAGACCTCTACCATCGGTTGAATAGCAATTATATTGCTCTCCTCTGCCGACAGTGTTTACATCTACGGTCAGAAATTATGGAACAAAGTACAGCTAACCTTGAAATAATAAAATAACTTTTATTTATTTATTCATTCATTCACTCATTCATTCACTCATTCATTCATTCATTCATTCATTCATTCAATCATTCGTTCATTCATTTATTTATTTATTTACTTATTTAATTTATTTATTTATTTATTTACTTACTTATTTACTTATTTATTTACTTATTTATTTACTTATTTATTTATTCATTTATTTACTTATTTATTTATTTACTAATTTACTTACTTATTTACTTATTTATTTATTTTATTTTTATTTATTTATTTATTTATTTAGTTATTTATTTATTTACTTATTTACTTATTTATTTATTTTTTATTTATTTATTTACTTATTTATTTATTTACTAATTTACTTATTTATTTATTTATTTACTAATTTACTTACTGACTTATTTACTTATTTACTTACTTATTTATTTATTTACTTATTTACTTATTTATTTATTTATTTGTTTATTTATTCATTCATTCATTCATTCATTCATGCATTTATTTATTTATTTATTTATTTATTTATTTATTTATTTATTTATTTATTTATTTATTTTTGGAATCTGATAGCTTATTTATAGCCGACTGCCGAAACATGAACTTCTAGAGGACCAAAATCAGTGTAATGTAAGGTAGACATTTCTTTAGCACACCATTTAAGTTTGTGGACATGATTGAAATTTTAAATTATTGCTTATGAGACTAAGAACCAAATGATCAACAACGCTGGAATCCAGCGTCTGTATATTGTAGAACTAAGTACATGATGATTCACGAGGAAAGGTAAAAAAAATTAGTATACGACATCTTAGGCCATGTTGAGTGAAAAAGTTCATATGAACATAGGTCCGTTTTCGAACGATGGCGGAGCTAGATACATTTTTTTGGTAAAACGTCTCGCCCCGATGTGAATCAGACGTTACCATATGCTGCTGACGTGAGATGTGAGACAAGGTGAGGGATCGCAATGAATGACGTAACATTGGAATCTGCATTGTGAGCGACGTGGATAAGTTCATTCATCTCACAGACCGGGTGATGGGGCATTACAAATGTCCAATCGCCTGCCCTTGTCTGATGTAATGACACAGAATCAACACATAACACAAACACACTATCGCTTATCAGTTCACAGTAGTTCAATCAGCTACTTACAGTACAGCAGTTATGCAGGTACAGTTATCGGAAGTGTTAAGTTGTGTTTTTCAAGATGCCTTATAAATTTTCGACTGCAGAATACGCCGATATTGTGTATGTTTATGGTCTGTGCGATGGAAGTTCCTTGCGTGCCGTCGCTGAATATGAACGACGCTTTCCGAACAGAAGAGTATCATATCGAAGAGTATTTACTGTCTATGGGGTTGGATGAAATACTTGGTATACCAAAGGAAGGTGAAAACGAGAGAAGCGCTAATCGACCGTATTTTGGGCGCTGCACGCCGCATAAAAAACAGCCACGTGCAACTCTCTCGACCTATGAGCGCGATTCACGCCCGAGCGCAACAGTGCATTGAAGCAGAAGGAGGTACCTTTGAAAATTTGCGAAAACACCGACCCCGACATCTAGAATATTAAGTATGTATGCATATGTGAATATAAACTTTAAATTTGTCCTTTATTTGTCTCTAAATGCGAGTTAGTACAGTGAAACTTCCCAATAGCGGACACCGCCGGGGAAAGATGAAATGTCCGTTATTGAGAAGTGTCCGCTATTTAGAAAATCGTTAGTATATATACACTACATTAAAATTTCTCATACATATTCAACACTACATTTTACAGACAGTACAGTAGACAGTGAGATTGTGAGATTGTTTACAGTATTCATCGAGAGGGAAATCGTACCAGTAAATGTTTTGTAAATGAAATAAACACCACTAACCTGAGTTTTCCCCACATTAAACTTTGTGGCTAGCTCACGAACACTTAATTTCTCCTTCTCACTATGGTTTACAATATCTACTTTCTCTTTTAGTGACAAACGTTTACGTTTTTGTGACTTTTTAATGTGACTGTACTTCCGAACACTCAACTTGACAAACTAAGAAAGTATGGACTGCTCACGTACAGTATCACAACTAACAACTGTGCTGCTTACCTTCAATAAAGTGCAAGAACGTTCAAATGCGCGATAATGATTGTTGCAAAGAATTTCGTTTAATTCACAACCGTCGTTTTTCTTTTTTTTCTTTCACGCTGTCCGTTATTTGGAAGTTTTAATTGTTGTTGGGAGATACATTTCAGTGTCCGCGTCCGTTATTGAGAATGTCCACTATTTGGAAGAATTTTATCATAAGGGCCAATGTTATTTTGCAGGAGAATTTTAAAATGTCCGCTGTTGAGAGGAGTCCGCTATTGGGAAGTGTCCGTTAAGGGAAGTTTCACTGTACAATGTAATCCCAGAAGTTTTTGTGAAATCAAAGAACCATATCTCCGTAACCGTTCGAAAACGAACCTATAGGCTATTCATACGAACTTTTTGACTCAGAATAACTTCATAATTCACATCCCAAATTTTTTACCTTTCCTCGTGAATCACTCTGTATCTGGTCTTTCCCAGATTACGAGTAAAACGTAGTGTACGGTTGGTGCTGACTGCATGACCTCTTTCTAATATCATGGTCAGAGCACTGCCTCTTGCCTCCTGTGAGCCTCAATGACGTGTACAGAGTTACCTTTACATTTATGATCATATTACAGCATTGTCTCATATCGCGGTGCATAAATCAACACTTCAATCATTGTGCAATATAATCGCGTAATATGAGGACTGGTTATACGTCTATAGGACTGTATACATAAACTGTAAGGGAAATGCGTCAATGAATATTAAACTGTCTGGGTTACGGCTTGCGATGGAAGTCACTCGATTAAATGTTGTATGTTCTGTCATCCATCCATAGTTAGCTCAGTTGGTAAAGTGACTAGCCACGAAATTAGACGGTGATAATATTATCCTGACCTAAAGCAAGAAACTTTCCTCTTCGCACTAATTTACAGAACTGTTTCCGGACGCAAATATTTTCTCTATGAATTTCATCTGAGATCAGAATAATTGGAGGGATAGATATTGACATTTTAGAATTTCAAAGGCATGTTCGGTCCGATAAGTATGACAATAAAATTTAAACCAGAAATTATAAGTGTTCATTATGTGTCATTGCTTCGATGAGACCTGAAGATGCCATATTCATGGCGAAAACGTTCTCGGTCATTATGTACCATTTCATGTAATAATATAGTGGTTTGTTTGATTATTGATACGTAATTCTGACGGTAATAAATCCATACATATTTGAAATTTTCTTGACATTTTAGGTTATGTAAACGAACTCATTATTGTGCAAAATAAAAAAATAAACTTCAGAAATCAGTTCATATGTTTCACCAAATTGGAAAAGAGATAAAAAAATTAAGATAATGGAAAAATACTACTCTAGTTAAAATCAGTACTAGTATTACTACTAGTATTAGTATTCAAGTCATTTATGTTAAAATAATTATAAGTAACTCATAAACTCTATTCAGTCAGCTGACTTTACATCCTTATAAACAGTCAAAGCACTACTATTGTTACAAAAGTTTACTATTCTTTTTTTTTAAGTTTAGACAGAATGTTAAAATAGTGTAGCAACAAATATGACATATGTAGTATTATATTACTGCAATGGAGCATACTGAATAAAAAGAAGAAAAAAAAGTTATGTACTCTCTATTTCCATTAGTGTGTGGAATTATTGAAGTACAATAAATGCAAAGGGAAGATATGATTTAAGTCCTTCAATAAACCAGTTTTGTAGAGGTTTACAAGTTCATTAAGCATATTAATTACAAATAACGATGTTGTCGGAAATAGAGCGTGTGAATAGTTTCACAATAGTAATATGCGTTACAAGAGCGGTATGTTGACGTTTTCATGTTCGAGGAAAAGATTGAAAAAGCGAAACGTAGTTGAGCTTTTTTAATTTCCGAGAACATGAAAACAAACATACCGCTCGTGTATCGTACATTATTTTGTGCGAAGATCGTTTATTACATAACTGAAAGAGGAATTCTAATTAGTTGCAATGAAATCTCCATCTTGGTTTCTGTTCAATGACGGCAACTTTGGAAAACAAATATATCTATCTTCAACATTGTTGCTATAAAATGTTTTCTGTGTTTACTATACTCCAGCAGGCCGTGACATACGTCTGTCTTTTTTTCCCCCCAGTCTATAAATGCGAACTTAAAACAAACGGTAAGGTTATGTAATGATTTATTTTTCATTTTAATATTCTAACAATATTATTCATATAACATATTGCAGTAATAACTTCGGCATCTGGAATCTTGTTGATTTTTTCACGGCTTCCTTAATGTTATTTGTATCAGGAATACAATAAGTTTCGTGGAGTAGTAGACTTTACTTAATTTTTGCAAATATTTAAAAACAATAATTAACAGTGCAATTTAGGTGAAATTCCAGTGGTAAGTTTCGAATTTATAATTATTACTATGTTAAACGTCTCTAAAACTAATATGTTAGAAGCCTAAAGCAGTAAAATGAATGTCGCGCTTAAGCGGTATGAAGAGGGAAATTTTTATGTGTGTTAGGTTGGGAATACTGAATGTGGAATTTTAGACTTACCGCGTATTGGTTTTGTGCGGAAAGGAAGCAAATACGCACGATCTCGCACAAAAATTTTAATTACAGAAATGTGATGCTGTTTCTGAACAGTTTCCTTTGTAACATTTATTTCAAAATCAATTTAAATAAGGATGTGTTCCCGAATATTTGTTTAAATTGAATCCGATCGGCGAAGCAAACTCCTTAACATGTAAATCACGTTCATCTGAAAACAACATTTTTCGTTATACGCCGCTATTCGGGCTATGTCCTCAATTGTCTCTCGAGGTAAAACAGAAATACGGATTTTACACCTATTGCGACGACAGACAAGAATAATGAGTAATTTAAACTCCTGAATAAAATAATCTACGGGAAATAAGTTGAAGTGACGAAATCGCATGCTTTAATTTGCATACACAACATTGCAATTACTTCTCTAGTGGAAAACATTGCTGCAATTCCAACATAATAACTGTAGGTGAAATTCTGTAACAATGTAATAAATTTTCTCTGGCTTAACAACTGTTGCAAGCACTCCATTGTGGCTCGAATGATGAAAGTTTGGGTTAACATTCCGATTAAATAGGTTCGAATCTCGGCAGGGAAATTGAAATTAATTTCCTTTCTACTGAAATACAGTACCTCTCCAATGCTTTTTGTTTTGTGTTGCTTGAAGGGGCTTGTACACGGACGTCATTTTATTTTTACTAACATTTCTAATATTAACCTGGCTATACCTTTGGATTAACGATTGAGAACCGGAAACACCGTTTGCTATCCCCTTCCACGACTGGAGTTCGATGATACTGGCGTAAAATACAAACGAATCACTTTACTACGTATAGGAGGGAAGAAAAGTAGTTCATCCATTTACGTGAAGTAGGAAATATCGCGATTTTGAGTTTGATAATTTTCATTATGTTTTTCTTTGATCAAAATACAGTACTGTATTAACAATAAGTGTTTTTACTCACTAAGTGAGCTATCCATGCGGACGTATTCATTATGCAGTGTATATTATACTGTCTACAGCATATTAGCGCACAATATAGAGAATAAAGTTAAATTTTAAAATAACCATATTATGGATATTTAAACACAATTTTGAAAATGGTGACCGTTCATTTCTATACAGGCTTCAGTTCTTTTTTGCACATTATCGCACTATAGACTATTGTACCTAATTCCAATTACCAGTTTTGTCAATCGTACTAGTAACTCATGTTGAAACAATTCTGTACCAGCTCTATAAAAGATTATCTAAGTATTGTAAATTCAAACTTCACTTCTGCCCTATCCAAAAAGACAAAATTCCTCAGACATGCTATCTACTGTCCGTCCAAGTGGTTTTGTCGCAGGGTCGTAGAAAGGAGGGAAATCTCGTGACAATTAATTAACAAGATCTTCGTATTTCAGTTATTTTAAATAGTTGTATAATCTTACGTAGACATCCAATTCGTAACAGAAAATAATGTTTTCAGAAAAGAGCTAAGACAGCCCAGCCACTAGACTTTACAGAGGGGCGAGCAGAAGCTGGTAGGGGAAACTGGGATGCGACATAGGCAAACGGACGACAGTACTTGTGCGAGAATATGATTCAATATTGAAAGCTCTTTCGTCACTGGAAAACGCGAACATATTTCTGGAACGTACTATACTCATTAACTCAGTACTTTTTGTGTTTACTATGACCGTAAGGCGACTTTGACTGTATACGCTTCGTTCTGTGTGGAGAACGGTTGGAAGTTTATTAGTAGAGGGGGCGGGAATGAAGGACATTAAAAAACTCAGGTACAACAAAAATTGAAGTAAAAATAAAATGATGTCCCTGCACAATTTTACACTGGAATTGAAGCTGAGCTCCCAACCAGTTCCCTGGTACATAAAAAAAACGTTGTCCGTAGAAAACTGTGTCAATATTGCAATGGTTTTGTAATCAATGCAGGAAATCAGACAAAGTTTAGAATATGGCACGTGCAGTGTGAACCAAATTTTCAGGTGACTGTAGAGGAGCTGTGGCGCATTCCCAGAAATTGGTTTATGAATGAAATAACCTCATTATTTTATGAACATGACTGTTTTATTATTTTTCTATAAACTTACTTCTTATAAAGAGGGCTTTCAATCTTTCATGACTTTAAATTTTCAAATTTTCAAATTTCAAATTTATTCACAATTTACATTTTTAATGAAAACATATGAATAGATACCCGAAATGAGCATATGCTCGTGCTTGGGTACAGTCCAGTAGTCTACATAAATTTTACAGAGATCAATAATAATGTTGATGATAGAAATAATAGTAATAATAATAATAATAATAATAATAATAATAATAATAATAATAATGGAAATAAAAAAATTGGAGATTTATCCTTCGAAGAGGTGGAAAAATTCAAATATCTTGGAGCAACAGTAACAAATATAAATGGCACTCAGGAGGAAATTAAACGCAGAATAAATATGGGAAATGCCTGTTATTATTCGGTTGAGAAGCTTTTGTCATCTAGTCTGCTGTCAAAAATTCTGAAAGTTAGAATTTATAAAACAGCTATATTACCGGTTGTTCTATATGGTTGTGAAGCTTGGACTCTCATTTTGAGAGAGGAACAGAGATTAAGGGTGTTTGAGAATAAGGTTCTTAGGAAAATATTTGGGGCTAAGACGGATGAAGTTACAGGAGAATGGAGAAAGTTACACAACGCAGAGCTGCACGCATTGTATTCTTCACCTGACATAATTAGGAACATTAAATCCAGACGCTTGAGATGGGCAGGGCATGTAGCACGTATGGGCGAATCCAGAAATGCATATAGAGTGTTAGTTGGTAGGCCGGCGGGAAAAAGATCTTTGGGGAGGCTGAGACGTAGATGGGAAGATAATATTAAAATGGATTTGAGGGAGGTGGGATATGATGGTAGAGACTGGATTAATCTTGATCAGGATAGGGATCAATGGCGGGCTTATTTGAGGGCGGCAATGAACCTCCGGGTTCCTTAAAAGCCAATAAGTAAGTAATAATAATAATAATAATAATAATAATAATAATAATAATAATAATAGAATAACCGTGACGAAGATGATACAAAGATAGCAATACAAATTAATTCATTAATAATAATAATAATAATAATAATAATAATAACAATAATAACAATAATACTATTAGTAATAAAACAAAAATTAAATAATCCTACATATCCGATTGTGTGACTTCTTTCTTCCGAAGAGAATAATAACATTTTCAGTTTACAGTAGGCCTATGAGCCAAGAAGTAGATGGGAGGATAATATTAAAATGGATTTGAGGGAGGTGAGATATGATGATAGAGAATGGATTGATCTTGCTCAGGATAGGGACCAATGTCGGGCTTATGTGAGGGCGGCAATGAACCTCCGGGTTCCTTAAAAGTCAGTAAATAAGTAAGTATAGGCCTATGAAGCTACATCAACACACACGCTTGTGATATCCTGTTTAGGACGTTCCCTTCATAAATTATATCTAAAGATGGCAGTGCTTATATAAGAGTAATTATAATGTGATTATGAAGATGACAATATCAGACAAATGCCGCTTGTGCAATGTGACATACGAATCTTTAAACCTTTAACATCTGTTCATCAGATGTTAATAGCGTATGAATATCTCAACCAACAAAATGTTGCAAAATTTATTTAACAATCCTTACTTCCTCAATTCTATTACAGTAACATATCCATGCTTTAATAACACACTGTCATATGTGTACGAAAGAAGGATAATGATATACCGGGTCGACACTATGAAAAAGAAAGTCGCAAATATTATGTAGAGCATATATATTGGACCTAAAAGTGCGAAACGGGTCGAAACCAAAGCGGTCAAACCAGCAGGTGCGTAGACATTCACTAACGAAGCTCCAAAAGCAAAAATAAAAAGCCTGTCACAAAGGTATTAGTAACTTTTTCCTGGTACAGGGAAGAAGTGCTTCAGACAATTCATAGAACCAGAAACATCAGAGAAGTACTCTGTATCAATAAAAAATTATAAAAATAAAAAGCGCAAGGACATCCAGAACAAAAGACGAGAAAAAGACGAGAAGTGGCTTAGCAACCAAACGAAAACATTCTTCGAAACAGGAATACAAAAAGTTAGTAATTCCGATACGATAGGTATCTAAGTCAAGGTGTAACAATGTCGAGATGTAGCCTAGTCTTATAAGAGTAGTTATTATTGCATATATAACAAACTATTTTGTTCTCATTGCTTGTTTTCTAAAGAAGCAACTGAAGTTTGATAACTAAATGTCTTAACCCTAGTTTGATTATATAAGATAAATGACATAACGATATCTTCAGAGATGAAGTAGGCCTACCTGAATAAAACCTGTCCCGAACCCCGAACCGCTTTATACACTACGGGCCGTAGACATTCTTAACGCGGTCTTCTGGTGGATAATAGGTGAACTAACTTTTTCGTATTCATAAACCAGATATGATATGATATGATATGATTCCCGTACAAGTAACCAGTCGATGACCGGGGCTAGTTTAGCACGCTCGTAGCGCGGGCAAGCGAAATGTCTATGAATAGCACCATACAAGTCTCACAGAATGCATCCAGGATTAAGGTACGGTCACACATCGATACTTTTGCAGCGCAACTTTTGTATTGCAGCTGCAAAAGTTGCGTGTCGTGTTCACACGTAAGCCAAAAGTAGCGCGCTGCACGCTACTTTTCGTGCTGCGCAACCCGAGTGCTGCAAAAGTTGCAACTGGAGGTTGCGAGTCTGTTCACACACAAGGCGCTACTTTTGCAGCCGCAGTCATGCTGCAGGTTTCCATCTCCGTGTTGACTTCTCAATATACATTTTGTGGTTATGTTCGCATTATTAAGAAACTCATGCGAAAGCTTCCTTATCTATTATTTGCTTTTCTGTCGTATCTAGTATTCAGAAATTGACATTATTTTTACTATAAAGCTTTTAAAAACGCCAATATACTTAAATGATAACCAACAGTATATTCACGTAATCAATGTTGGCAACCCTCCTGTTTGGAAGTACGCTACGGAAAATTTAAAAAATGAATTATATCGTCAGCAATTATGCTCAGACTGTGTTCTGTATTTAATAACTGTTACAAATAATTTATTTTCATTACATTTAACATTAAAATACAGTATATCCAAACAATAAAAGTATCATTGGCACATTTGGGTAGTAACACTGGTTGCAACCGCAGCAAAATTTTCAACAAAACCGATATCAAAAATGCTGCGGCTGCAACCCTGAGAACCCTGTTCACACGTCGCTACTTTTAAGCTGCGCGCAGCATAGAAAAGTAGGGGGCAGCAGGTTCGGCAGCCGCTACTTTTCGGGTTGCACACGTCGCAGTACAAGAGTTGCGCAGTTTTTTGTACTGCAGCGCTGCGAAAGTAGCGACGTGTGACCGTACCTTTAAACCCGTCGTTGAAGCAAAGGCTGTGATAAACAGTGCTATATTTATGACGATGAATATCTCTTATAGAATCACATATTAATGTATATTATTTACAGTTTTTTCGTTAATTGAAGAAATGTAATTTAACGGCCTATATGGTATTATAAACTATTTCCGTAACAATAACCATGAGCCGAAATATACAGAGTAGAAGTGAAACATCTCTGCAAATTTTCAGAGTGGACAGATCATGTTGTATGTAACAATAAAGTGTAATACCATATTGGTGGAAAGTCAATAGTTTTCTCAGATTTTTTTTTCAAATGTTTAACACACTCTCATTCGGTAACTACTGTATTCAGATTTTTGTCAATATCGATATAAAATCCAATAAAGAATCACTTATCCTTCTGGAGTATTTCAACGAGAAAATCCACAAACTATTAGGGAAAACACGGGAATTTTACTTGAAGGAAGTAAACAGATAGGTTTGGAAGTAAATCCCGAAAAGACAAAGTATATGATTATGTCTCGTGACCAGAACATAGTAGGCCTACAAAATGGAAATATAAAAATTAAAAATTTATCCTTTGAAGAGATGGAAAAATTAAAATATATTGGAGCAATAGTAACAAATATAAATGACACTCTGAAGGAAATTAAACGCAAAATAAATATGGGAAATGCCTGTTATTATTCGGTTGAGAAGCTTTTCGTGTAAATTTAATTTTAAAACCACTAATTTCAAGCCATTGACCGATGTGACAAGCTTGCAACATTGTAGCCAAAAAGGGAGGTGGGAGATAGTTCTCTGAGGCAGACAGACCTGAGTCCGTTGACCTCTTACATTTGTATTACGAGAAGAAAGACATGTGTTGGCGGCAATGTTGCCAGACTGCTGAAACTTCTAACTCAACTTTCTAATTAACTGTGTATTTTATCATAAAACTTAATATAGATTTTCTATTAATTTAAGTGTACCATTTCGTCCCTTTAAATCTGCAGGATTATTTCACTTCCACCCTGTATATTTGAATTTGAGTTAAAGGGGGGATAAAGGGTTGAACACAAAAAATTAGGGAAATTCAATATTTAATTTCTCAGCAACTAATAACTCTTTCACATTGCAATTTGACATGCTCAGTATTCACTGCTTCTGTAATTATAGACTATTTTCAGATTTAATAAAAGTTTCACGGTTATGAGTAATTATTATGACAAAAATGGTAATTTTGTGCATTGATGTGCCGTTTTTTTATGATGTCCAGGAATATGAATATTTCTGAATCATTCCTTCTTCTATATATTCCCGAATGTCAAATGAACAATATGAACTTCAATCTTTGAAACATCTACAATAGAAGTATTTTTTTTTTATTTCTTATGAGAAATGAAATTTTCAATGTTTTTTAGGTGCAAACATTTCTTTTTTAAATGAACTCTAAATGTTACAGCAATAATTGTAGTTTATCTTCTTCACAAGCATGAAAGATAGTTCCATGCAAAATTATACTACGGTATCCTAAAAATTTACCGAGTTATAACAAAAATTGTTTTGAAAAATACAAGTTACGGGAAATGGCCGTTAAACATACCTTGTGTGTAGAGAGCTAAATAAGCGCACGCTCCCACGTTTATGGTCATATCTACCAAAACATTGTATATATCGTAAAAATTACTTCACTGACATAAAATGTCCAATCATTATACTTACTTACTGGCTTTTAAGGAACCCGGAGGTTCATTGCCGCCCTCACATAACCCCGCCATTGGTCCCTATCCTGAGCAAGATTAATCCATTCTCTATCATCATATCCCACCTCCCTCAAATCCATTTTAATATTATCTTCCCATCTACATCTCGGCCTCCCTAAAGGTCTTTTTCCCTCCGGCCTCCCAACTAATACTCTATATGCATTTCTGGATTCGCCCATACGTGCTACATGTCCTGCCCATCTCAAACGTCTGGATTTAATGTTCCTAATTATGACAGGTGAAGAATACAATGCGTGCAGTTCTGTGTTGTGTAACTTTCTCCATTCCTCTGTAACTTCATCCCTCTTAGCCCTAAATATTTTCCTAAAAACCTTATTCTCGAACACCCTTAACCTATGTTCCTCTCTCAAAGTGAGAGTCCAAGTTTTATACAACCATAAAGAACAACTGGTAATATAACTGTTTTATGAATTCTAACTTTCAGATTTTTTGACAGAAGACTAGATGACAAAATCTTCTCAACCGAATAATAACAGGCATTTCCCATATTTATTCTGCGTTTAATTTCCTCCCGAGTATCATTTATATTTGTTACTGTTGCCCCAAGATATTTGAACTTCTCCACCATGCCGTGGTGATAGGGACCCACAATACATGGGTCCAATCTTTATATAAAAATTAATTGAAAAATAACTTTTAGTGACCCTGAAACCTGTATATCCCCCCACCACAAATCGATAATTTAACTAAGGAAATAGAATTTTCTCACAATAAAAGCAATTCAGAATTAAATCACTTATACTGTAGAGTAGACCTACAAAAAATGAGAAAACTGTAATCATTTTAGGTGTAGAAAGTTAGGGCCGTATTCATAGACATTTTTAGCGCGGGTTTCCGGCGAATGATCAGCGTTTTTCGTATTCATAAGCCAGTGTTAGCGATAGGATATGGTTTGAAATCTGTACAAGTAACCAGTGGATAGCCGGGGCTAGCTTAGTACGCTCGTAGCGCGTGCTGCGAAATGTCTATGAATAGCACCCTTAGAGTTTAAATTTATAACCGCCAATATAAACAAAGCGCCTGTTCTTGGAATTAAGCCTGTCTTATAAAACGATATTACAGTATTGGGAAATTAAAATAACTGATAAAAGAGAAACTCCCACACACATTTCTTCTAATACTCCTCTTGTGATACACTGAATGCAAAACATCAGCAGCCTTGAGACGTTGCGAAGCAACAGAAGTAAACAGAACAAAGCTTCTTTATGAACTTGACCTGACTGAGAGTGCAGTCATGGAGTTGGGAAGAAAGAGTTTTTTTTTTGTAAATTTTTCAATAGAGTATTTGTTACTATTTTGTTATACGATCTACAAAGAGAAAGTATTGTATTCTGATAATGGAAGAAATCGGTTTCTAGATTTTAACGTAAATATAGTTCCAATACCTTTCATACCGAAAGGTTTGTTTTCTATATACGTCCACCTTCTCTCTACCTCCTCACTTACGATTTCTTCTGTTTTACCCAGATGTTCATTGACGCCTTCACATAAGCCCGCTATCGATCTCTGAGCATGATTAATCCAGTCCCTACCATCTTATTCCACCTCCCTCAAATCCATTTTAATATTAACCTCCTATTTACATCTAGGCCTCCCCAAAGGTCTTTCTCCTTCCGACCTCCCAACTAACATTCTATATGTATTTCTAGATTCGCCCATACGTGTTACACGCTCTGCTTATCTCAAACGTCTTAATTTAATGTTTCCAATTTTTTCAGGTGAAGAATAAAATACGTGGAGTTCTACTTTGTGTAATTATTTTCTCCATTCTCCTGTAACTTCATCCCTCTTAGTCACAAATATTTTCCTAAGCACCTTATACACTATTACAATCATTAATTTTAAGTAATTCTTCTACAATCACTGTTATTAACTGATGCTGGGGAAGCAGTAACCTGAAACAAGTCTAATTAAACAAGTTTTAATGAAAATATTTTGTTCATACAACTGTTTTTATTATTTACTGTACTGTATTTCAATTATATTTTAAGAATCTAAATTCATGAACACTGTTAAATATTGACTACATTGCATATCTACTGTATTTGTCAAACAACTTACAAATGGCTTTTAAGGAACACGGAGGTTCATTGTCGCTCTCACACTCTCACGTAAGCCTGCCATCGTCCTATCCTGTGTAAGATTAATCCAGTCTCTATCATCATATCCCACCGCCCTCAAATCCATTTTAATATTATCTTCCCATCTACGTCTCGGCCACCCCAATGGTCTTTTCTCCTCCGGCCTCCCAACTAACACTCTATATCCATTTCTGGATTCGCCCATACGTGCTACATCCCCTGCTCATCTCAAAAGACTGGATTTAATATTCCTAATTATGTCAGATGAAGAATACAATGCTTGCAGTTCTGTGTTGTGTAACTTCCTCCATTCTCCTTAACCTCAACATTCTTAGCCCTGAATATTTTCCTAAGAACTTATTCTCAAAAACCCTTAGCCTCTGTTCCTCTCTCAAAGTGAGAGTCCAAGTTTCACAACCATATAGAACAACCGGTAATATAAGTGTTTTATAAATTCTAACTTTCAGATTTTTTGACAGCAGACTAGATGCCAAAATCTTCTGAACCGAATAATAACAGACATTTCCCATATTTATTCTGAGTTTAATTTCCTCCAGAGTGTCATTTATATGTTACTGTTGCTCTAAGATATTTTAATTTTTCCACCTCTTCAAAGGATAAATCTCCAATTTTTATACTTCCATTTCGTACAATATTCTGGTCATGAAACATAATCATATATTTCGTCTTTTCAGGATTTACTTCCAAACCTATCTCTTTACTTGCTTCAAGTAGAATTTTCGTGTTTTCTCTAATAGTTTGTGAATTTTCTCCTAACATAGTCACGTCATCTCCATAGACAAGAAGCTGATGTAACCCATTCAATCCCAAACTCTCTGTGTATTTGTCAAACAGCAATTACTAAAAATCAGTGTTATGTTATGGTAGTAGAGAAAATGTTAGTGAAAAACGTATAAGTCTAAAAGTTGATAATTCAACCCGTAAAACACGCTATAAGAATTGCTTAAATAGGGTATTCTTTAAATTGGCAGATTAAAGAATAGATAACAAACACGATATGGAGTTACTATGAAAAATTAGTTTGAGTAGTGTACAAAGTAGTGTACAGTGCTATTTTAAGCTGTGCAACAGACTCCAAAGATCCCGCATTCCATCACGATTGTTGCTGTGTCCATGAAACATGTTACATACTTTTCAGAAATTATACATTGCTTGAGAAACAAGCGGTATACATTCAGGTAATGAAGAGCATCTTCATACAGTAGTATTCTTAAACGAAATCACCATATTGTGGAGCAACTTCAATACCTTTCTGGTCGGCACTGACGAGGGGAAAAGAAGTCTTTCAGTTGCTAACAATCAGTTGTAGAGTTTGAAATTTTCCGATACCACTATATTCCCAATAGTGCCACTGTAGAGGATTGGAAATAAAACAAAAGTAGCTGGTCCTTTTTAAACAAGAAAACGGAAACAGTGACGTCAAGTGCTAACAAAAGAGAAGTTAAATTAAATTGGAAATCTCTCTCCGGATCTCCAGCCGTGTGACTTGTACCAGAGGGGAAATTTAAAGGACGAAAACTAGCACCATATTTAAGTGCTGCACTTGTATGACTTTTAAGCTCAATCAATGGGAAAGTAGAATTTTGTCTTAAAGTATGATATTCATGTCGATTAGATTTATGTTTTGTTGATTTCTGTCTTAATAAATTGATAAACTATATTTATAAATACTATTTATAAAATTTATTACTAGATACGAGTAATTTACGTAGTGTAATAATAGTATATCATAGGACAAGTTTATAATATAATAATTGTATAACATTATAAATGTGTTTCATACGCTAATTTTTGTACGACAATATTATAAGATAATTAAAAGGAGAAATAACAACAGATTTAAAATGATGGGAAGTTTTATTTCATGACCTATGAAAAAAGATATTATTATGGCAAGAATATTATTATATCATAATGTTAACTTTATGATACAAGTTATGCCTTCTTAAAAGAAGTCATGACATTTTAGTTGGCATAATAATATTTTTACGGCAATAATGCGATAATGTGGCATATTATGCTCGATTTTGACTAACGATAAAGACTGTTTATGCAACCCTAGCATTAAAACACGCTTGTCATGACGCTATAAATCATGCATAATTTGCCTAATTCTGGCACTGATGCCATAAAAGGTTACCTAGCAATTAGAATTCCATGACGTCATCACCGCCTTCACAACACAATTTTATACAACGTACCTGTACGAAAAAGCTTCAAAACAACAACAAAATAACGTTGTCTTAAGCTGGGTCCATACTATATAACAAAACACGTCATATAACAAAGTCATATAACTTGTTGTAGAAACGGAAATAGTACATTATGCAACGAGCCTATAATGAAGGTAATTAAGAAGTGAGTATGGATATTTATGAAACTCGCTTGCGCTCGTTTCATAATTTTCATACGAGCTTCTTAATTACCATTATAGGCGAGTTTCATACGACTTTTTATGCTCGACCATATTTATAACTTGATATTATTGATTTTTGAGCAAAGTCCCGTATGTTGTGAAATGTGCGCAGACGCGAAAGTATTGATTTTTTCCGAGGAACAGATGTCCACATTGACCTTGCTAGGCCATAAGAACCTACAGAGATAACATTGAAATTAAATTAGACATTGAAAAACAAGATGACAAATTGAATTTATTTGAATATTATTTACAATTAATGCTAATTATTATAGTAACAGAACATAACCTTCTGCGACAGTATTGGATTTCCAGCCTCCGTGACTTTTCGGTAATTCTCTTTCGATTGCATATCCGAGAGTAATCGATACTTGCGGTTTTATAACGGTAGAAAGCTGACCTGTCATTGGCTGAACAGTTGTAACCTGAGTCGTCATTGGCTGAAAGACCTGAACTTTAATGAGTAGATGTACTTTAATGACATGCATTAAAGGTCTGCTACCAGGTGTATAATTACTACATTTCGGCATGGTCGAGCATGAAATAATTAAAAGGCTAAATAAATAACATGCATGGGAAGAATTGGATGTTAATATGAAAATGGATGTGCAAGAGATTGTAAAGAAAATGAGAATCCTTATTGGACAGTTCCAGAGAGAATTAAAGAAAGGGAAAAGTGGATATGGAGCAAACGCTCAATAGAAATCAAAATGGGTGTACTTTAAGATGCTCTTGTTCTTAAGAGACAAAATGAGTCAGTGATAGCTTCACATACGCTGGCACAATCTTGGCTGTGCTCTGCTTGGAGAATTTGAACAAATAGTTTAAAATTTTGTAGGAATCTCCACTTGCAAGAAATCTTAAAGTAACGGTTTCTCTCGCCAGTATTGCATCTCGAAATGAAGTGTCTTTCTTACTTATCTTATGTCCGATTACGTTTATGAGGTATTCAAAATCAGAACTGGTCATTCTGGCAAAGTTTTTGAAATTTCCATCACACCTAAGTTCTCCTGCCAAGAACCACCATCATCTCTCTTAAGATCTGCTAAAAGGCTACTTCTACTGCATTGTTTTCTAGCTTGTAATGATGGTCGCATCCAACTTTTTCGTTTACAAGGCCTACTATTTCCTGCCAGAATCACACAAGCAGCAGCAGCAGCAGCAGCAGCAGCAGTAAGAACTACATCCTCTGCACTCGACGCCATTTTAAAACGTGTCATTTATTTAATTTTTCCAGTTATATAATTTTTTACAAGAATATTATTTTTATACCAACAGAAATACAACATATAGCAAGTTAAAGAAACATGTTGCATACAAAGTTTGTTATACAGGGACATCATTTTATTTTTACTTCATTTTTTATTTTACCTGAGTTTTTTAATGTACTTCGCTCCCACCCCTTCTACTAATGAAGTTCAACCGTCTTCCACACAGATCCAAGACCGCATATAAGTCATAGTAGCCTTACCGTCACAGTACGTTCCAAAATTATGTTCGCGTTTTCCAATGACGAAAGAGCTTTCAATATTGCATCATTTTCGCACAGGTACTGTCGTCCATTTGCCTACGTCGCATTCCGGTTTTCCCCACCAGCTTCTATTCGCCTCTCGGTAAAGGCTAGTGGATGGGCTGTCTTAGCTCTTTTCTGAGAACATTAATTTCTGTTAGGAATTGGACATATACGTAATATTATACCCGTACAACTGTTTAAAATAACTTAAATAAAAGGGCCTCGTTAAGTAATTAACTGTCACGTGATTTCCCTCCTATCTACGATCCTGCGACATAATCACTTGGACGGACAGTAGATAGCATGTCTGAGTAATTTTATCTTTTCGGATCGAGCAGAAGTGAAGATTGAATTTACAGTACGTAAGGTACTCTTTTATAGAGTAGGTACAGAATTATTTCAACATGAGTTAGGCCTACCAGTACGAAGGACGAAACTGGTAATTGGAATTAAATACATTAATCGAAATGAACCGCCACCATTTTGAAAAATGTGTTTAAATATCCATATTATGATTATTTTTCAATTTAACTTCATTCTCAATAGTGTACACTAATGTGCTATAGACACTCTAATACACACTGCATAATGAATACGTCCGTATGGACAGCTCAGTTCGTGAGTAAAAACACTCATTGTTAATACTGTGCTGTATTCTGATTAAACAAAAACCTAATGAAAATTATCAAACTCAAAAGCGTGATATTTCCTAGTTTACATAAATGGATGAATTACTTTTCTTCCCTCATATACCTAGTAAAGTGATTTGTTTGTATATTACGCCATCGAACTCCAGTCATGGAAGGGGTTAGCAACCGTTGATTCAAAGGTATAGGCAGGTTAATATAAGAAATGTTAGTAAAAATAAAATGATGTCCTTGTATAACGTGTTTTGTTATACAGTGTGGACCCAGCTTTAGAAACGGTTACTTAGCAACCATGCAATATATTACATCATTGTAAACATACGGAGTACGGAAATAAAACCATGAAGTACAAAAATGAACGACACTTGGAAACAATAAAAAAATTATATGTACATTTTTATTATGCATTCATTATATAAAAGGCTTTCGCAGGTGGGGAAGTCATTAGGTACCATTCTTGCGGGTAGCAGAAAGTTATTGCGCAGTTGAAGACAAAAGCTCCATTCAGCAAATAGTGGCGACCTCAGCTTATTAAAAATTGTCAGTTTGTTTCTATAGACCTTATTACAATAGTAATATGCGTTACAAGAGCGGTATGTTGAAGTTTCCATGTTCGAGGAAACGTTTGAAAAAGCGAAACGTAGTTGAGCTTTTTAATTTCCGAGAATTGAAAGAAAACATACCGCTCGTGTATCGTACGTTATTTTGTGCGAAGATGGTTTATTACATACCTGAAAGAGGAATTTCTAATTAGTTGCAATGAAATCTCCATCTTGGTTTCTGTTCAATGACATCAAATTTGCAAAACAAAAATATCTACCTCAACATTGTTGCTTTAAAATGTTTTCTGTGTTTACTATACTCCAGCAGGCCGTGATATACGTCTGTCTTTTTTTCCCCAGTCTATGATGAGTCTGGAATCTTGTTGATTTTTTCACGGCTTCCTTAATGTTACTTGCATCACGAATGCAGTAACTTTAGTGGAGTTATAGGGTTTACTTAATTTTTGCAAATATTTAAAAACAATAATTAACAGTGCAATTTAGGTGAAATTGCAGTGGTAAGTTTCCAATTTATAATTATTACTATATTGAACGTCTCTAAAAATAATATGTTAAAATCCTAAAGCAGTAAAATCAATATGTCACTTTAGCGGTAAGAGGAGGGAAATTGTTATGTGTGTTAGGTTGGGAATTCTGAATGTGGAATTTTAGACTTTCCGCTGATTGGTTTTGTGCGGAAACTAAGCAAATACGCACGATCTCGCACAATAGTAATATACGTTACAAGAGCGGTATGTTAACGTTTTCATGTTCGAGGAAAAGATTGAAAAAGCGAAACGTAGTTGAGCGTTTTTAATTTCCGAGAACATGAAAACAAACATACCGCTCGTGTATCGTACATTATTTTGTGCGAAGATCGTTTATTACATACCTGAAAGACGAATTTCTAATTAGTTGCAATGAAATCTCCATGTTGGTTTCTGTTTAATGACGGCAACTTCGAAACACCAAAATATCTTTCAACATTGTTGCTATAAAATGTTTTCTGTGTGTACTATACTCCAGCAGGCCGTGATATACTGCACGTCTGTCTTTTTTTCCCCCCAGTCTATAAATGCGAACTTAAAACAAACGGTAAGGTTATGTAATGATTTATTTTTCATTTTAATATTATGACAATATTATTTATATAACATTTTGCAGTAATAACATCCGCATCTGGAATTTTGTTGATTTTTTCACGGCTTCCTTAATGTTACTTGTACCAGGAATGCTATAAGTTTCGTGGAGTAGTAGACTTTACTTAATTTTTGCAAATATTTAAAAACAATAATTAACATTGCAATTTAGGTGAAATTGCAGTGGTAAGTTTCCAATCTATAATTATTACTATGTTAAACGTCTCTAAAAATAATATGTTAAAAGCCTAAAGCAGTAAAATGAATGTCGCGCTTAAGCGGTAAGAAGAGGGAAATTGTTATGTGTGTTACGTTGGGAATACTGAATGTGGTATTTCACACTTACCGCGTATTGGTTCTGTGCGGAAAACAAGCAAATACGCACGATCTCGCACAAATAGTTTTTTTTCTACTGTCCAACAACAGCACATAAAATACACGAGCAATACACGTGAATCTTTATTCCTTTATGTCCTGTATCCATTCCTATCACAGTTTCCACATGATGGATATTCCATATGTTGCATAAGACTCAATTAAACTGATATCTACTCGTAAATTAAGTATGTACTGTACGTATAATTTATATCATATTTAATTATAAACTTCGGTTGCACTGTCAATGAAATAATAATAAAGTGAGTGCGATGTGACAAGGCTAGAATATGCTGTATATTGAAGTATTATTCTTCAATTTGCGTATAGTACGTGGAAAACAGAAAGCAAAAACGCTGCGGAAATCAATCCTGTATTGAGTACGAATTCTATCCCAAAGCTAGACAAATTAAATCTGCAGCTTTTTTTAAAAAAAAATCATTACATTTAAATATAAACTTCGTAACTATTAATCACTGCTGCAAACTATCGGTGAAAGATATATAGAAAAAAATTAAGAAGTGTATGTAGTATTTGTGGACCTGAAAAAGGCTTTTGACAGAGTAGATTGGAATAAACGTGTAGGAATCCTGAATAAAATTGGTTGAAACTAGCGCTGGGTTACTTCTCGTGATTTCGGAAGTACACGACCTTATTACTAACATCACAAAACAAAAAATCACCAACCTTTGTGCAGCGTATACAGAAGGCATAATAAAAGTCTAAACTTACCTAATCTGCCACACATTTGTATATACAAGGCGTAATTTAAGCCTAACCTAACCTAACCTATCACAGATTCATATATGCAAGGCATAGCGTGAATGACACTTGCGTGAAACTTTCGTAATGTTATCGAAGTTATGTTGGTATGACTGACGACAGAGCTCTAAATGCTTGATGTACAAGCAAAGTGCGAGGAAATAGCTCAGCGCTAGTTCAGCCGAAAATTGGTGTGGATTGGAAAGAGAGGTGGCTATTTAGTAATCTTTACATGAAACAATGAGTCAAAGTCAAGATAGAAAAAGATATGTCAAAGGGAAGTGGAATAGGGAGAGGAGTACATCAAGGATGCCCTTAATCACTTGCCCTGTTCAACAACTACTTTGAGGACTTAGTGAAGAACTGTTTTCAGAATATGGGATGAGTGATAGTAGGAGGAATAATAATAAAGTGTATAGGATCTGCTGATGATATCTCGTTGTTAGCAGAATAGGATATGATAATACACTAAGTAACAGCTCTGAGCAATATTCGATGAAGATAAATGTAATTAAGACAAGACCACTGTTATCAGAAGAACAATTTTATTAAGGAGGTAAACATGCGAATTCGGAATGAGGCAGTGGAACAAGTGGACAGTTTCAAATACTTGAAGTGTACTGTAAGTAGTAACATGAGCTGTTGCCAAGAAGTGAAAAGGAGGATAGCAATGGCAAAGGAAACTTTTAATAGAAAAAGGAGCATCTTCTTTGGACCTCTGGAAAAAGAACGAAGAAAGATACTTGTGAAGTGCTTCGTGTGGAGTGTAGCATTGTGTGGGAGCAGAAACATGGACATTACGACGAAATGAAGAGAAACGACTAGAAGCATTTGAAATGTGGATATGAATAAGGGTGGAGAGTGAGAAATGGAAGGAGTAAGAAATGAAATTGTGTTGGAAAGAGTGATGAAGAAAGAATGATGCTGAAACTGATCAGAAAGAGGAAAAGTAATTG
The DNA here is from genome assembly GCF_040183065.1 of Periplaneta americana. Lineage (NCBI taxonomy): Eukaryota > Metazoa > Arthropoda > Insecta > Blattodea > Blattidae > Periplaneta > Periplaneta americana. The sequence goes on along the minus strand of NC_091129.1, from coordinate 130,940,624 downwards.
GCTGGGTCACTGGTTGAGAAGAAACTGCCTACTGAAGGATTCACTGGAAGGAATGGTGAACGGGAGAATTCGGGACAGAAGAAGATATCAGATAATATTCAACATTAAGATACTGTTCATGAATCATATGCGGAGACTAAAAGAAAGGCAGAAAATAGGAAAGATTGGAGATTGCTGGATTTGCAGTGAAAGACTTGTCCTTATGCAGAAAACTATTAATGAATGAATTGTTAACCTGGTGCATTGTATTGAAAGTAGTAACTATGGTTGGTATTCATAGACATTTCGCTAGCCCGCGCTGCGATCGTGCTATCGACTGATTACTTGTACAGGATTGATATCATAACATATCGCTAACACTGGTTTATGAATACGATAAACGTTAGTTTGCTGATCATCCACCGGAAGCCAGCGCTAAGAATGTCAATGAATATGGCCCTAAGTCTAATAAAACATAAATCTTACCTCTGAATCTTGTATCCAACAGCAGACATCCAGTATATCCTTGCTCACTCACATTCCAAAGATTTTTAACACTTGGAAATCCACTATAAACGATAAAATTACACAGAACATGCACATATTTATTAAAACTGTCAAACTAATCATATTAACATAAAATAATCACACAGAAGCCAATTGCTACTACGAAAACGAAGATATGGTCACAAACTAACTACCCTCTCGGTTTACCCCGCCGCGCCGTGAATGCCTTTTTACCGTACTAAACCTGCTGTTTTTATGAGCCAATCACATTTTAATATTCTTCAAGCTGGGGGTGAGTTGGAAGAAGAGGAAAGGACTCTAAGCCAAGATTGTTGAACAGTGTGTTTTGTAAATTCGTCCCCAACTGCAAGTATACTATAATAAACTCAAACAGAATGCAAGTTGTTTCGATATTACTTTCTTTGATCCAGTCGTTGCAGAAAATGACAGTAAATAGAAAAGTTCCGTTAATCTATGATAGCAATATACGCTGTATTCAGGTCTTCGTCTGTAATTGCCCTAGTTCAGGAGTAACACAGAATGAAACTAATTTATAACGTACAGATTTTAAAGCTTACTCGTATTCCTTGGATAGATTACAACAGAAAATTGTAATACCATATTAGTTCCGAATGCATACTCTTTTCAGAAAGAAGTCATCCCTAAATGTTAACACTGCTTTACTCAATAAGTATCATTAGTACAATTCTGAATTTTTTTTTTTGTTCTAAAGGAGATTTATTGCGCAATGCACGTCATCACAGTGTTCGCTCTTATATTGCTTCACATTTAAGGAAAAATAAAAATCTTGAAGTGAAGTACATTGTATATCTGAGGATGGCAGTAACAGACAAGCGGATATAGTTGCTCTTTTTTTTTGGTAGGTTATTTTACGACGCTTTATCAACATCTAAGGTTATTTAGCATCTGAATGAGATGAAGGTGATAATGCCGGTGAAATGAGTCCGGGGTCCAACACCGAAAGTTACCCAGCATTTGCTCATACTGGGTTGAGGGAAAACCCCGGAAAAAACCTCAACCAGGTAACTTGCCCCGACCGGGAATCGAACCCGGGCCACCTGGTTTCGCAGCCAGACGCGCTGACTGTTACTCCACAGGTGTGGACTAGTTGCTCTTAATAGACAAAAGAAGAAGGCAGTAATATTGGACCCAACTGCACGGTTCGAAAAACATTAAGCATTAGCGGTTGATCAAGAAAAGCAAGTCATTTACCGCCCATGTGTTCCTCACTTGAGTGAGATATATAATGCAATTGATTACACATGGGAGGTGAGGGGTTTGCTTTTTGGTGCCCGCGGATCGGCGTATAAATATACTACTGACATTTTGAAGCAATATGATATGACATCCTAAGATATTAAAAATATTTGTTTAAATATCTTAAAGAAATCCATAGGCATTTTACATAATCATTTATATAATGTTTAATTTTTTAACTTTCTAAATTGCATATTGTACTACGATTGCTACCTACTGTATTGATTTTTCTCTCTATTCCATATATACATTTTTTAATTATTTTCCGGAATTATATGGTTATCTGTTATGACAGGCGGATGTATAAATTAATTAATTTAATTAAAGAAACTGATAAGAAATTATTTATCCCTTTGCTGTTTTTAAATAAAACGAACGGTTTTCTACACGCAAACAGAAATGTCCTATTTTTAAAAATGGAGATGATAATAAAAGGAGAATTACTGTGCAGAGCGTTGGTGGAGGTACAAGAGCAAAACAGAAGAATTCCGAGAAAAACCTTGGCTTTGTTTACCATAAATACTGTACAGCTTCGCTCTCACCTGCGATTTCAACTCGGTTCCGCGGTTCTCCTAAGTTAGCGCTCTGCTGAGTTACCAATTCGGCTTAAGAAGAAGATGAGATTTATTCCCAAGATTTTCCTGTTTCCCTAAACTTCTAATATTCAGTCCACTGTCTAATGTATCTTGCATTTTTTCTTGTCTTTCACTGACAAAATAATATCTGCAGCATCGGCATAGAAGCCAAATGGAGATTTTCAGCCATTTTGTAATTTTCTCTGTGTCTAACGGTAATTACCGAGTGTCGGTGGTAGTAAGGGAATGAAATTGTTTCTACTTAATTTTATTAATTTCTTTTTCACAATCTAACTTTCTTCTTCATTATCGCTTTCATTCTTCCTTTTTTCTTTTACTTCCTCTTTCTTAACTTCTCCCTCTCCATTTCTTTTCATCCATCGGCCGCTTAATCCATCAAATGACGTCTTTCTAGCAGGAGATATCGATCTCATGCCAGGCAAACTATATTATATGAGATTTTTAGTGGACAAAGAGATTATGTGAAAGAGATTTTTGTTGAATACTTGGTTCCACTGTCATTCGTAATCACTAATAATAATAATAATAATAATAATAATAATAATAATAATAATAATAATAATCCGTGGCGCTACAGCCCATGAAGGGCCCAGACCTACCAGCCGGCTGCTGGCCTCACGTCCACATACTGAAGCAGAGGTGGACGATCATCCAATCAGAATTGAGGTATTGTGTGGTTAGCACGATCATCCCCCCAGCCGTTATAGCTGGCTTTCGCAACCGGATTTCGCTACCTATCGCAGCTCCCCAAGTGCATCACGATGCTGGGTGAGCACCGGTCCCATACACTGCCGAAATTTCATGAGAAAATTTCTTCCCCCATGAGGACTCGAACCAGCGCGCATTCCGTAACGCGAGTCCCAGGCAGGATGCCTTAGACCACGACGCCATGGCGCGGGACCATTCGTAATCACTAATCACCATTAATTCATGTTTGCTTTTATCACTATCTTGTCACAGTAGTTTTGTCATAAACTCATAATCACCATCCAAATAATGGTCCACACCTGTGGAGTAATGGTTAGCGCGTCTGGCCGCGAAACCAGGTGGCCCGGGTTCGATTCCCGGTCGGGGCAAGTTACCTGGTTTGAGGTTTTTTCCGAGGTTTTCCCTCAACTCAATGTGAGCAAATGCTGGATAACTTTCGGTGCTGGACCCCGGACTCATTTCACCCGCATTATCACCTTCATCTCATTCAGACGCTATATAACCTTAGATGTTGATAAAGCGTCGTAAAATAACCTACTAAAATATTAAAAAATCCAAATAATATTTGTATTTCAAATGGCGAGTTGTATAAACAATTATTGCAAATTAGGTACATCAAACAATCTAGTTGACATCATCGACTGAGTTTAGGTACAGTACAAAGGCTGGGATTGATCTTTTTTGGAGGCAGGTATTTCGGGTCCATTCATGTAGAAAACGATAAGATGACGTAAACACAGAGCAGAATGTGGATGAGGGTCTCTGCATCCTCAGAACTTCAAGATTATCGGTTTTAAAGTTTTCAAATAAAAATGAACGCAAGGTGGGTAGCTTCAACAGGTGTTTCATTTCTCTTTGATCATATTCTCACCTTCCTAGCTTTGCTGTAACCAGTTGTGCAGGTTTTCTGAAAATGGAAATAATTATAAAGAAAATATTTATTAGTCCTGAAGTTGTGGAGTTTAAGACTATAAATTGAGTGAGTCCAAGTTCGATTCCCAGCATAAAGCATAGATTTACCTTTGTCACATAAGACTAACGGTTAACCGAGCGTTTAGAACTTTGGCTGTCTACGCCGAAGATTCAGGTTCTAGTCTCGAGTAGTACAAAAATGTAAATTGTGATGAACAAAAGCAGTGTTTGGAGCAGGTTCTTGTGGAACAGATTACACTTGCTCCCTCGTCCCGTCACTATGACGTAATTAAGAATTGTGTAACGTAATCGTCCGCGGTAGTCCAATGGTCCATGTTTCTACCCCCGTACAATGCCACACTCCACACAAAGCACTTCACTATTCCCTTCCTTAGTTCTTTTTCCAGAGATCCGCAGAAGATTCTCCTTTTTCTATTAAAAGCTTCCTTGGCCATTGCTATTCTCCTTTTGACTTCCTGACAACAGCTCATGTTACTTCTTATAGTACTTTGTAGGCCTCATTTATTTTTGACCTGCTGTTCACATTTTATTATGCTTTTTTCTTTCTTTCTGTATGTTATATATTATGTCTGATTTCTTCTTACTTGTTGTTTACATTTTATTATTATTATCTTATTCAGTTTTGTGTGTACTTTGTAAATTTGTAGTGTTTCTATAACGCAGTTTTTACTCCTGGTTGAGTGTTAGAGAAGGCCGTATGGCCTTAACTCTGCCAGGTTAAATAAATCATTATTATTATTATTATTATTATTATTACATTCCAAGTATTTGAAGCTGTCCACTTGCTCTATTGCCTCATTTAGAATTCGTAAATTTATCTTCATTTTTCTTCCTATGATCATGCTCTTCGTCTTATTTGCACTTATCTTCATCCCATACTGCTCACAGGTGTCGTTTAGCTCCAGTAGCATATCCTTTAGTATCATTTCCTCTTTTGCTGACAACGCCATATCATCAACAAATCTTATGTACTTTATACGTCTTCCTCCTACTATCACTCCTCCCATGTTCTGAAAATTGTTCTTTACTAAATCATCCAAGTAAAGGTTGAACAGGGTAGGTGATAAAAGACATCCTTGACATTGATTATAATATAAATACATTTTAGCACACGCCAAATTAGTTGATAATAGCACACCGTTGGGTTTTTTAGTAGGTTATTTTACGACGCTTTATCAACAGCTCAGGTTATTTAGAGTCTGAATGGAATGAAGGTGATAATGCCGGTGAAATGAGTCCGGGGTCCAGCACCGAACGTTACCCAGCATTTGCTCATATTGGGTTGAGGGAAAACCCCGGAAAAACCTCAAGTAGGTAACTTGCCCCGAGCGGGAATCGAAACCGGGCCACCTGGTTTCGCGGCCAGACGCGCTAACCATTATCCACAGGTGTGGACAACAGCACACCGTTGGTTCCGTCCCCCATGTCCGAATTCACTGACGTAATCATCCGGGTGGAATTATGGGATAACTCGATTTAGGCCACTGCCTGCTAGATGCTATCTAGTATACAATTAGTAGGCTGTCTGATGGCATAACTATGCTAACTATGGAAACAATATGAGATATATTCTAAATTTGTGAGAGGAAACTTACTAATTTAAGTAGGCTGCATTACAAGTCGTCGTCGTCATCGTCATCATCATATCTACATTATCAATATCATCATCAACTATCTTGAATTAGGTCTTCTGGCCTGTTCCGTTTCAGGTAGAACGCTGGTTGAAAGCTGGTCTCTCTGTCGCTTTCTTGGTCGTCCAAGGTCTCTCTTCCCACAAGGTTTGTAGTTAAATAGCCTCTGAGGTAGCCTGTTTGATATATGCCACACAACTGCTGGATGAAACACAGCAGAAATTTTGGACACGATATACATTTACAGTATAATGTATTAATTAGAGCTAACCCTGAACTAGCAAGGGAACTTTTTGGTTAAAAATTTGTACAGACGCTTAACTCACAATGGTGATGAATACCGTAAAATCATTCATTTGTGTAATTCTCCGTTTCGTTGGTATTGGTCAATACACTTCTTTAAAAATGTACAAGAGGATTCTCTATAAAATGCATGGAGCAGAGCAATAAGGACACACACACAGAAGCAACACCTGAACAATCTTCTGAACCACACTCCAGTGCTGAAAAATTAAATGCCACCTGAATTACACTTTTGAAGTCCGAGACTTGTACAGGATTCACGTAACCAGCTGACTGCCAGGAATACTGAAGCATAGGGCGGTACACTGGAGCAGACAACCGGTTATGAATAACAGAGTGCATTTTTATTATAAACACTCGATTTCCCAAGTTAAGTTCTGAATTATCAGCAAGAGTCCTTATGTAATCTGTTATCCTCCGAGCATTGTACTCTGTATTGTCTAAGGAAATAGACATTCAAAGGCTGGCTGGATATATTTAGTTTTTTAGGTGGAATGATCATACATTCCATGTCCTAGCCTTGGAATGATTAATTTATTAAGGTTGCGTCCTTGTGCGCATTCAATGACTCACACTACAGTGTACACATTTGATTACCTGCAATATTTTCAGACAGAACGTTGGAGATAAAAGTTCTTAAATGGGCTTTAGACATTTTACCACTCGCACTAGCTTCTAGGCTAGGCTAGGCTTACGGGTAAGGTGTCCCATCCCATAACTTGTGCAGTGCTCTCCCCACCCCTCAACTTGCACAGTGCTCTTACAGGCAAACCACACATTAAACAAACGAATGCTTTTGGGAGCTTTACAGAGATGTAAAGATGGGCCTGTATACAAATTTTGGATACAAAATTCCTGTTCGAGCCGAAACCCTTCCCTTGTAAGTACTCTTAACATAGGGGAGACTCTGCTAATTTCGCAATATTAAGAAGTAAATCTATCATATTTTTATCAAAATGTTTATTGAAAATTATTATCAAGGTATGTAGACATGGACGAAAACTTTCATTACCAAATGAGATAAAGAGACCTATTAAAATGCAAATATATTTAGTTGTACATACATTACAGTTGAAAAATAACTCGGGTAATTCCGCAACAATGCGGAACTAATGTAACCTGTTCAATTCCAAATCCTGTCTGTTATCCTGAACCTGAACTTTCCTAATGGCATATTCTAGAGTGAATAATAATAATAATAATAATAATAATAATAATAATAATAATAATAATAATAATAAACTTTAATCAGAAACCTTGGCTCATTCTACAGCTATAATATATTTATTTACTTATTTATTTATTTATTTATTTATTTATTTATTTATTTATTTATTTATTTATTTATTTACTAGCCGTACCCGTGCGCTCCGCTGCACCTGTTAGAAATAAATATAAAGTAATTACATAATTAAAATAGGACGTTTGATCCAGGGAACATTCGTGTTTGATAGAAGGATAAATCGTTTAATATGTTACTTAATTTAAATTGTATTTAAATAATTAAATTGCGATCATTTTGGTCCAGAGGACACTCAGAAGTTACTGTAATAACATGGCATTTTATTTTAATATTAAAACTCATTTATCTCATTAAATATCAGTCCTATCAAAATTTTGCAAAGAGTAAAACTTATCGAAAATCATTTTTAAAGAAACGTTTGTTATGTAACATATTTCACAGAAATCAATAATAAGCGAGATATTTCGATTTATTTAATTCAGGCCCCCTTATAACCCCCCTTTTAAATAACATATTTTGAATGTCATATAGCCTAAAATCTAAGTTACAGTGAACTTAATTTTATTCCAATTTTCATATAAATCGGTTCAGCCATTATCGCGTGAAAAGGTAACAAACATCCAGACAGACACAGACAGACATACAAACAAAAATTTCAAAAAAGCGATTTTCGGTTTCAGAGTGGTTAATTATATATGTTAGGACCAATTATATTTGGAAAATCGAAAATTACCAGAAAAATTTCGGCTACAGATTTATTATTAGTATAGATTTATTTATTTATTTATTTATTTATTTATTTATTTATTTATTTATTTATTTATTTATTTATTTATTTAGTCTGGTGTAGTTAAGGCCATCAGGCCTTCTCTTCCACATAGTGCAAAATCCAAAAAATATCGCATCGTATTGAATAACGTCAAAATATGTTTAAATCGCACTCAAACATCAGCGTAGTTTTATCGTATGAAGTACAATTAAAATATAAACTTAACACGACTGTTAGTTTGTACTAGACTGAATCGGATTTGTAACAAACGTAATTGACTTAAACAACGGAACATACCTATGATATTTGCAAAAATAGAACAGCACTACAAATCCGCAATAAATATTAAAGATCAGCGCTTCTGCTTTGGTCTTCCATTACCCAGAAGTCAAAGGTCGCGCTGTACACCATAAATATTGCAGAATTTTCCGAGGACTGAACACCGGTTCCGTTTAGTGAGAAACCGTAAGCTCACTAAGCCATATTTGGACTCTTGTACTTATAAATCCCTAAGGTAAGCATCCATAAATATTAAGTAGGCTATGTACGCTGTACACCCACAGTGACTTTGCAAACTTCATTCAACCGAACTACAAAATGTGTTAATTAAGTTTTGCCTTTCTCGGAAATAATTTCCCAATACTGAATCTTCATCCCTAATTCGTTGCGGAGATTGTGTTTTGTGGCGAGTCAGACGAAGATCTTGAATTTCGAAGTCTCTCTTTAAATGTGGAAGTTTAAGTCCATAAACTTACGTAACATCTTGCAAGCTTCATATTTATTTATTATTTTATTGCTAGTAAGTTTGAAATGAATACAAGTTAATAAATACAATGAAAGATAAACTAGCCCACTCCTGAATGAGTAAGACTCGTGCTCAGAAGGGGATTCCAATACAGACAAAAATAAAATTAAAATTGCGAGTGAATACAGATTAAAAAGTGTTTAATATTTTAAAAACCAAACTATAAATCCAATACATTTTTTTTTATTTTTTTTTATTAATTTGGAGAGGATTCATGGTTAAAATAATATTAGAATAAAATTTATTTAATTATCTGGGACCTTGACTCATGCTATGATAAAAAGCTGCATTGGTCTTACATTTAGGTTCTGACAAACGCAAAGAATTCGTATTTTTAGTTCTATATTTATGTATATACCTTTCAATATTTTAATAAAGTAAAATAATAAATTTGTTTAATATTGAAAATTTTGAAATATTTGAACAACAATACAGTTGAGTAACCATTCTGCTTTTTAAAACAAATTTTTAATACGTTTTTCTATAGTAAAATTAACGGATATAGGTTGGATTTATAAGTTACACCCCAACCTATAATACCCTACATTAATACAGATTGAAATAATACTAAATAAATTATACATAAACAGTTAATTAACAAAATATTTCTTACAACAACAAAGCAATATAATGTTTTACGTAATTTATTACAAATATAATGAATATGATTATTCCATTTTAAACGATTATCAATAATTATACCTGCAATGCAATGCAATTTATATGGTAACAATCGGAATTATGCATTTTAATTTGTAGAGTAGATGAAATTGGTTTATTACTTTTATTATTTAAAGGAAATGGGATTGCTATTTGTTTTTCTTTATTAATTACAAGTTTATTTAAATCGAACCATTTTTTATTAACTTTAAGCTGCAATTTGCATTATAATAAGCATCAGTCCAAGTGTTTCCACTAAAAAGTAAAACAGTATCATCAGCATACGAATATAAATCACCTTCATATTCTTTAAGGTGTATCATCAAAAAGGTCATTAATATATATTAAAATAAAATCGGTCCAAGCACTGTTCCTTGCGAAACTCCTATTTTAATTTTAATAAATTTAATTACAAGATAAATAATAAATAAATTTAATATAAATTCTGAAATAATATTAATCTACCGACCGTCCGAATGATTATGTCGCATATCGCTAAATACAGAAAAGAGAAATGTCCACTTTTATTAATTTTACAGGTGACACAAAAACCTGTTTTACACATTTCATACCTATTATTATTTATTTTGAAGGACTCTTGATGTTCGTGTACTTATGATACAAGTAATTAATGGGCATTTAAAGAATTCTGCATTTATCTATTTTGACAGGGCGAGTGGCTAAAATTATTGGACATGTTACCTTTCTGCATTTAACGTTACTTACTTTTGGACGAAAATTGTTACAAAGCCCATTAATGTAATATAGCGAATACAAAAAAAAATCTTAGATATAATTTCTTTTCTTCGACAATGTAGGCCTATCAAATACAACAATGTAGGACAAAGTTTGTATTGCAAAATTAGCCTAAAGCAAAGAAAAGGAACATGTCCAAGATATATCCACTTTCTGCATCAAAGCAGAAAAGAAGTAACATTATCAGCCCTGGGGCAGTAGAGCTCTAATTCACAGTTGTAACCAGCTCTACCTGAAACTTCAACTTGGATCAAAACAATTATATCGCTATTAGTCTCATTCATGGCTTAAACGGTTTTTAAGTCATCAACATCGTATTACTCTTCTAAAATAATTATCCTATGACCGTTATTATATCACAGCCAGATAGATTATTTTTGTTTTACGTGTTATTCAATGACAATTTATAGTTTCTGAGTGATATACTGATTGAGACGCATGATTCATGAAAAAATGTTCCAGTTTTTTAATTAGAAATTCTGGCAATCCTAGGTTTGTATTACTTCGACAATATTGTCTCCGTAAACGAGTGCACAAACAATCAATCCGTATAACACTCAGAAACTGTAAATCATAGATGGGCATCGTGCCTCGCTTGAGAAAAAATGCCTCACTGACCTTCACAGAGCTTATCGCTCTGAGTGACATCATCTTCACAGTCCCCGTTCCTCCCTCACGCAGCTCCTAGGTGTGGGCAGGTTCTATACCAGTTTCATAAGCAATATCAGCGGTGGCATAATGGCATTATCAAAGCAGTGTGTACGCGTTAGAAAACGATTATTTCATGAGAAATGGGAGGAAGAGATTTTTTGCTGTTTAGAAGGGGAGAACATACAATGTATGTTATGCTCGAAAATCCTATTAGGCATTAATAAATTGAATATACAACGACATTACTCCTTATGGCATTAAGAACATGCTGAATTAGGAGATAAGACAAATTAAATGTTATTTTTCGTACTATTCCGAAGAAAATTTATGATCTTAACATTTGCATAGTATACTAAATACGACATTATACCTTAAACACGCTGCATTAAAAGGTACGAGGAAATAAATGTTGTTTGTACGTATTATTTCCAAAATAAATTTATAAAAAAAATATCAAATGTGCGTAGAAAACGAAATATAATTTTCTAAAATTATTTTAGGTCGAGAACGTGCAAATCTATTAAGTAATCTTGATAAACGCCAGAATATTCAAGAAAAAAACGTAGACAACGTGATGGAATATTATTGGCTAGTTACTCAATTTCTCGCCTGTGATTTAAATCAATTCAATGATGGAGAAATAGTAAAGAGTTTTATGATTAAAGCTGCCGAATTAATTTGCCAAATTGAATAAAAGTTTTCGAGTCTCTCACGTTAACCAAGCGCTTTCGTAATAATTCGCCACTGACCGCCTTAAGGCTCATTCACAATGAAAATTAAACATAACGTAAGCGTTAACTTAAGAATATAAACGTTACGGTAAAATCAAGAAGTCATACCATCATTCACGATGGGAACATAAACATAACCGCAAACATACTTGGTAACCATGGAAACATAACAACGACGCCATTTCCTCATATTCTGTCGTATACTTCAGCGCTCCACGATTGTGTTCTGTTTGCAAATTACGTAAGCATAAGCATGAAAGTTTGGAGTTTGCAAACTTTCATATTAACGTCTTACGGTAATGTTTATGTCAATGCTTATGTGAATCATTGCGAATGATCCCATTTAGTAAGCTGGGCGCAAACTTCTGTGTTTATGTTACGGTTATGTATAATTTTCATTGTTAATGGGCCTTTACTGTAGCTAGAGTCCGAAGGTTTAGCCCTTTTTCTAGCCCACAAATGTAACAGCGTGACGTATGTACAGTAGTGGCAAAAAAACCGAACCGACCCATGTAGCTGATTTCAGAGCCCTGTTCACTCCAGAGCACGATAGACTAGTAACTAAGACTTTCGTGGTTCGAATCCTGCCTGGAAAGGAAACTTTTTTACTTACGATAAGGTGACGCAGGTCACAGCAGTTTATATTTCCCATCCTACTCTGCAGTCTCCTCTCCTAGTAAACCAGGGCTGGGCACATTACGTGATTCTGAGAAATGAGCGCTGCGTGCTTTAAAGGGCGAGTCTTGCGAGCGCTGTGACGTATGCATACTGTACGTCATTCAGTGTCGGTGCAGTGGTGACTCTGCAGTATGATGGCGAACTTTGAAAACAGAGCTTCCGCTCTTACATTAAAGCGTCCCGCTATTCCCAATGATTTTAATGTATCATGGGAGGAGGAGTTCTTTTTAGTAGAGAGCAGTGGATTAGCAAAGTGTTTAATTTGGCATAAAACACTCCAACTTATTAAGAAGTTCAATATCCAACGACATTATTCTTTACAACATGCTACTGAATATGACAAATATGTTGGTAATGAACGCTATAAATTAATACAACTTAAAGAAAATGTTTCTCATGTACATTCTATTAGAGTACCTATTTGATATTTACATTGTTTATAAGTTACCGGTATTATACATTTATTAATATATAATTTTAAATTATACAAGTATTATGTTATATCATAGTATAGTGAATTACAGTTCATGATATATCATATTATATACTATCTTATATCATAACATTTGTATAATTTAAAATTATATATTACTAAATGTATTATAATAACTTATAATGCAATATAAATATCGAATAGATACTTTAATATAATGTACCTGAGAAACATTTTAAGTTGTATTAATTTATGGTCATATCATATCATATCATATCATATCATATCATATCATATCATATCATATCATATCATATCATATCATATCATATCATATCATATCATATTATATTATATTATATTATATTATATTATATTATATTATATTATATTATATATTAATAGGATGACAATAATGCACTTAATGAATCGGCTATGAGAATTAGATACAAAATTTGCCACGAAATTGTAAAGGAATTGAAAACATTCAACGAAGGTGAATTCATCAAGCGATGTTTAATTATATTGGCAGATGAACTCTGTCTACAGCAAGTAGGGGAAGTGGAAGCCATACGCCTGTCTCGTAAAACCGTGTTGAGAAGATTGCAGTATTTGCGTATGGGTTATGTAAATAAGCCTAATGATTTGTGTGTGTGCATAGATCGAAGTTTATTTCATTAAATTAATAAGAGTGTTATAAAGTCTGTACTGTACAATGGATTGATGTAATATCCTTATAAACTATTATGTACTGACAGACTGAATGACTAGAACAACCGTGGCTCTTGTTATATTAATGCAGGGAAGGTAGCTGTAATTCGAGTCCGCCACTGCGTGAGCGTTCTGCTCTGGCTTGGAATTGAAGTGCCTTGCGGAGCGAGAGCAGCTCTGGCCGACTAAATGGAGCCGCTCTCATGCCCGGCCCTGTAGTAAACAAACTATTTCAAATCGAGTGCCTCACGTAACCGAAAATTGTGTCCATGTATGCTGTAATTTGTCATTGAATAACACACGTAAAACAAAAATATTCTATGTGGCTGTGATATAATAACGGTCATAGGATAATTATTTTAGAAGAGTAATACGATATTGATGACTTAAAAACCGTTTAGGTCATGAACGAGACTAATAGCGATATAATCGTTTTGATCCAAGTTGAATTTTCAGGTTGAGCTTGTTACAACTGTAAATTAGAGCAATCCTGCCCCAGGGCTGATAATGTCGCTTCTTTTCTGCATACATTAATCACAGCGTACAATCAATACGAGGTTAAAATTCTGACTGTGGCTAAATTAGATATATCCGCCGCGACCTTTCCTCACTTTGCGTTGGCGTGTCAGCGGCATCTGACGGCAAACCGCTTCATCAAACTGTGATATACAGCAACATATATTATTAGCTCGTACATAAATCCTTGTAGTGCAGAGCTGGGGTATGAGATATATCAAAAGCAGAAACTTGCTTTAAAAATCGTATTTCTGAAATTACGTTAAGGTACAAAAGCCTTAAACGCTATGAGCTATCTGGAAATAGCGTACGAGAGGCTCTTGTTCAGTTTCTGAGAGATGTCTGGCGAACAATTCGTGTAACACAGAGTGGAACCTATTACCACTGTCTAGTACAGGCCTGCACAAGGTTTGCGCTTTCCGAGCCGGCTCACAGCTCATGAGCGGAATGCAGATATTAGCTGCGCTCTGTATAGGGTGGACTGGAAGAAGGGGTGATCTCGTACAAAATGTACACAAAAGGAAGTACTATTATGAGTGTTCATGAAATGAATCCCCGTTCAGTCTTTGCAAAACTATCTTGGACTATTATCTATACTAGGCCCTAATAATAAATCTGTAGCCGAAATTTTTCTGGTAATTTTCGATTTTCCAAAAATTATTGGTCCTAACATATATAATTAACCACCCTGAAACCGAAAATCGCTTTTTTGAAATTTTTGTTTGTATGTCTGTCTGTCTGTCTGTCTGTCTGTCTGTATGTTTGTTATCTTTTCACGCGATAATGGCTGAACAGATTTCGATGAAAATTGGAATATAAATTAAGTTCGTTGTAACTTAGATTTTAGGCTATATGACATTCAAAATACATTATTTAAAAGGGGGGTTATAAGGGTGCCTAAATTAAATAAATCGAAATATCTCGCTTATTATTGATTTTTGTGAAAAATGTTACATAACAAACGTTTCTTTAAAAATAATTTGCGATACGTTTTATTCCTTCGAAAATTTTGATAGGACTGATATTTAATGAGATAAATGAGTTCTAAAATTAAAATAACTGCCATCTAAGGCCGTATAATGAAATAAAAAAACAAATGACTTCGTCTATAAGGGGCCTTGGACAGCAACAATCGAAAGCTATGAAAGATAGCCTACAGAGAATGTTTCTGTGTTTGTATGAAGTAATATCGGAAGCTAAATTAACCGATTTGTATAATTAATTATTATTTCACTATTGGAAAGTGTACTTTCTCTAGATGGACATAATGCTATAATGTTATTACAGTAACTTCTGATATAATATAATATAATATAATATAATATAATATAATATAATATAATATAATATAATATAATAGTAATATTATATAATATAACTTAAGTTATTTGAAGGCTTCACAACCATAGTGGGCCAAGCGCCATTTACTGAATACGTAGAAAACAAGGGTTAAAATTAAGTTATTACCATAATTCAATGGAAACCTATAACAAGTAAAATAAAATTACACATTAAATCTAAATGATGTCAATCTTCATTAAACTATGGTTACATGTAATAAAGATTAAGAAACATGTTTAAGGAATTGTCATTGCACCAAATGAGTGTCTCTGGACCAAAATGATCGCATTTTAATTACTTGGATGCAATTTAAATTAAGTAACATATTAAACGATTTATCCTTCTATCAAACACGAATGTTCCCTGGATCAAACGTCCTATTTTAATTATGTAATTACTTTATATTTATTTCTAACGGATGCAGCGGAGCGCACGGGCACGGCTAGTTAATTAATAAAGAAATATTTATTTTACAGAAATAATAGAATTCTATAGTTACTTAAATGTACAATATCATTTTGTTATATTTTTATTTATCAGTACATGAAAACGAGGTTTTATGCTGTTGGCAGCTGAAAGAACCAATAGCCTGCTGATCATAATGAAACATCAGTTACAGATGTTCTATGTCTGCCTTTATTAAAGTTGATTGTAGAAAACAGTTGCTAACAAATATAAATATTGAGCCAAACATAGCAATCATTTTCACAGCCAGCCTGTGTAGTCGTGGATATTATTGCTAATGATCAGTCTTGTAAAACTCAACCAGGCTAGTAGTATTATTCAAACGATCTTTAGCCCTTAGGTCACAACGAAGATCAATAAGTTCGAGCTGTAAATCGTTAAATATTAAATGTTATGTTTTAGGCCTATTTAACGACGCTCGCAACTGCCGAGGTTATATTAGCGTCGCCCGTGTGCCGGAATTTTGTCCCGCAGGAGTTCTTTTACATGCCAGTAAATCTACTGACATGAGCCTGTCGCATTTAAGCATACTTAAATGCAATCAACCTGGCCCGGAATCGAATCCGCAACGTCGGGCATAGAAGTGATTAAGAAAGCACCTCTGAAAAGACAATGTATTTCAAATTCATAAAAAATAAATACCGACTGTACCTACCTCGGGTAATAATGTAGCTTTCAAGTCCTGAAACTTTTCACTGCGATCTTCAGCAACTAAACAATCGTAAGTATCTTTATGTCTGGACTCGTAATGACGCATTACGTTATGTTTCTTTCTACCTTTAAAAATGTTGTGGCAGATAAGGCACTGAGTATTTACTCCAGCAGCTATGAAAAAATAAGCATTTTCCCATGCAAGATTGAAAGAATTTGCCTGATCACTACTCTTCCGTCTTTTAGATTCCTCCATACTGTACTGTAATAGTAGGTAAGCAACGTGAAACAGTTACTGAGAATACACACAGCACTCCACTAGATAGCTGAGTGGTCGTTTCCCTCTCCTCTACCTAACGCAAGTCTATGTCATTCTGACGTATCTTCCTCTCCGTTTCGGCGAGCGGTAAACACGCTCTCCCGCTCCGAAAGAGCGCTGTTTGTGCAGGTATGGTCTAGTATATACAGTCACGAAGCTCAATACGTAGTAAATATGCATCCATAGATACAGAGTGATTTATATAGAACTGACACATTTCTTTCTTTAATCATTCCGTTGGAAATTCATTCAATGACCCAATTTTAGCACCAAATTAAGCAGAATGTTCTGGAGTTTCGATTCCTTGTCACTAGATGCGCAGATGTTTATGTTTTATTCCTATTGTTGGCAGCACTGACCCAATTTTAGCACCAAATTAAGCAGAATGTTCTGGAGTTTCGATTCCTTGTCACTAGATGCGCAGATGTTTATGTTTTATTCCTATTGTTGGCAGCACTAGATGCGCAGATGTTTATGTTTTATTCCTATTGTTGGCAGCTGTTTTCGACATTTTGTGTCAACGTGAAAATGCAGTACACATTAAATCAACGACTCTTCCTTGTGAAGGAATATTGGATTACGAATTCAATTACAGCTACTCAAAGGGCATACCAGAGAGAATTTGGTGTTTGCAATCCTCCCAAAAGAAACACAATACTGGGACTGGTAAACAAATTGGAAACAACTGGATCTCTGTTGAGTGAAAAGGGCAAGCATCGTTCATCTAGGCTTCCCACGGTTGTTGTTGACGTAAGAGCACGACTGGAGCAGTCACACAAAAAATCATTAAGACGTTTGTCGCAGGAGACAGGGTACACCTACTCAATGTGTCAGAGAGCTGCGAAACGTGCAGGCCTGAAACCAAGTTTCTTTGACGACCGAATAATTTCCAGGAACCTGTGGCCACCGAGATCTCCGGATTTGACAACGCCGGACTTCTTTCTATGGGGTTACTTAAAAGACAGGGTTTACGCCACACGTCCCCAGATATTGGACGATCTGAAGCACAACATCACACAGGAGATTCAAGCTATTGACAACAGAGTCCTCCAACGAGTGGCTAGTAACATGGAACGACGTGTTGAGTTGTGCCTTATGCAGGATGGAGGACATTTTCAACATTTGCTATAGAGGTAAATAATCTCCCAAAATTCCTCTACATTTTAGGTATAATAAGTTGTCGCTAGCAAAATTCGTTTTGAAACAATTAATGAAAGAAATGTGTCAGTTATATATAAATCACTCTGTAGTTACTAACCACTAGGATCGCTAATAACGCCTCATTACAGACAATGCAAAATAGTACCGGCACAGTCTATTGTTCCTCGCACCATCACAACTCAAGCTTCGTGACTGTATATACTAGACTGTGCTATTGCGTTAATTCACAGAAGTGAATACGAACAAGTTTTGTCATATAAATTTTTTTGATACGTCTTGTAGTTTTGAGAATATAAAATGCAACGTGTTGAAACGCCGCAAAGAATAGCTGTGCTCTATGAGATCGTTGCTCCACAGTGGGGGAGGGGGGGGTGTAATTCCAGTTATCCACTCCGCAAGACTTGCGAGAGGAGAATCTAAACAAAAACTTCTCAAAGCGCCTGCGCTGCGTCTCTCAAGAACCCGTACAACATTTTCCTAAGAGCTATTATTGTACTTTATCTTGTTGAAAAGTAAACTTTATTGGATCTGTATTGCTTGTAGTATGAGCAAGTAATACAGGCGCTTTGACAGCCCTGGAATATAGGAAACCGCTGTTACTGTTTGGAAATTTCGCGCGAGAGCGCTATTGGCTATTCGTCACATGCCTTCAAATCCTACGTCTTTCCTAAAATTGAAGAAATCTACATTCGATTCCCGGTAGGGTCAGAAATTTTCATGTAAAATTTCTACCTCGGGACTAGGAGAGATGGCGATGCACAACTTCTAATCACTAAATTGTGCACCAATATGCCTGAGCTAAATCTCAAATCTCTCCGCAGTGCATATGAAGAGAAAGCATATGTCACTGTTGATAGTGATCAGTCCATAGGCGGCCCCCTTGGTGCTATTCGACAGGAGTAGGCTACGTACCGGCACCGGGTTTCCCCTTCTACCTTCCTCACCATCATCATCATCCATTCGCTACACTACACTTATACATACACTCACCCTAGTACACGACATAATTCTTCATAGATACTACACATGCATAACGTGGCCCGCCAAAGTGATGTGCAACTAGAAAATGGTTCACAGTCCTGCCATCTATCCGCAGTACGCGGAACCCGAATCACGCAAGTGAAGAAGGTAGGCATTAGATATACTTACACACATTATTTGTATCAACATTATAACATTATTTGTTAAAAAGTTATATCAGTGCACACATCATACACATGCCTATGTTATGTATGTGGAAAGCCTTTCACACGACATTTCATGTTTTTTGCTTTATGCCTATTATTTTCTAATTGACTTAGAAATATTTTAAATACTTAAAATGCTCTTTTGCCTGACAACTTCGCAAACTTATATTATTTCGATGGTGTTCTGGTAAAGGGAGGTAAGTCATAAAAATAAGTTTTGAGATAAATGAAAATTGAACTTCAACCCTAATTGCAAATAATTTTATACACAAATAAAATACATCACATGCTAGTAATATTATTATTTTTTTGCACATCCAATTGTAGAATTTAACTTGTGTATTCAACTGGGGAACAAAACTCGATTTGCACAAAATAATGTCTTAACCCTTAAAATTATTATCTTCATTCGATACGGCTCAACGCTTGGTCGTACTGAGTTCCATGTCTTGCATCTTGATCTTAATAATAATTATATCCAAGAATAGACTTAAGAGTTAAGATATTTAAATTTAGCCGACCTGCAACGTGATTGCCTGCCGGAAATAAGAGCGACGGGACTTATAGTCTTGGAAACCCTTCTAACGGACACCACACCCATTCAACCACACTCACGGCCGGTTTCACCAACCTTCATTATCATTATAACGACTCGTTAAATAATGTAATCGTACGTTAGTCAGTTTTTGTGTTTCACCAAACATCGTTATTGCTAACGTAATACGAGTCGCATCCAGAAAGTAAGTTTCCCGATTTTTTCCCCTTGAAAGTAAACGTAATTAGCCGTGTCAATTGCGCATGTCTAACAGGTCTATGACGTATAAATCATATGCTAGCCGGACAGGTCCCGCCTGGTGCCATTAGCGTGGCAGCAGTGGTCCGAAATGGAAGCTCTTATTCCTTCTCCCGCCGCCTGCGAGGTTCGGTCGGTGATAAAGTTCTTTAATGCACAAAGCATTGCGCCAATTGAAATTCATCGGCAGCTCTGTCAGGTCTATGGGCCGAACATCATGAGTAAGCAGATGGTGCGTCGCTGGTGTAGGCAGTTTTCCCAAGGTCGTCAAAGTGTCCATGATGAAGAGCGCAGTGGGAGACCGCCCCTCATCAATGATGATCGTGTTGAGCTGGTGCGGCAGTGCATCATGGAGAACCGTCGCTTCACGATTACGGAGCTGAGCAGCCATTTTCCGCAGATATCGCCATCCTTGTTGCATGAGATTGTCACTAAGCACCTGCTGTTCAAAAAAGTGTGTGCCAGGTGGGTGCCGAAAAACCTGACACCCGAACACAAAATGCAACGTTTAGGAGCAGCACTGACATTTCTGGAACGGTGTCACGATGACGGCGACGAGTTCCTCGACAGGATCGTCACGGGCGATGAGACTTGGATTTCGCATTTCACCCCGGAAACCAAGCAGCAGTCAATGCATTGGCGGCATAGTGGATCTCCGGTCAGGACGAAATTCATACAGACGCTGTCGGTACGGAAAGTGATGTGCACGGTGTTCTGGGACAGGAAGGGCATTCTGCTCATTGACTTCCTTCCAAGAGGTGAAACAGTGAACGCTGACCGTTACTGTGAAACACTGCGAAAATTGCGACGTGCCATTCAAAACAAGAGGCGTGGAATGCTTACTGCAGGTGTTGTGCTCCTCCATGACAATGATCGTCCACATACGGCTCGGCGCACAGCAGCTGTTTTGACGGAATTTGGCTGGGAGTTGTTTGATGATCCACCCTACAGTCCTGATCTTTCTCCCAGCGATTTTCACGTTTTCTTGAACCTCAAGAAATTCCTGTGGTCCGGTAAGCGTTTTGGCAACGACAAAGAGCTGAAGACGTCTGTCACACGCTGGTTACATTCACAGGCGGCAGAGTTCTACGACAGAGGGATACAAAAGTTGATCCCACGATACGACAAGTGTCTCAATTCTGATGATGACTATGTTGAAAAATAGCTGAAACATTGCTGTACCTGTTGCAAATAAATGTTTTCCTGAAAGTTTGTTTTTTTTTAAATAGGGAAACTTACTTTCTGGATGTGCCTCGTATGTATTATGAGAGAAAGTGTGTCAATTAATTACAAGAATGTCTTATCAAATGACAGATACTTGATTGATCATCTCTAACCAGAAGCTCTCTTAAATACCTTATTCTAATCAAGAAGAGAGCAATAAAGAACGGGACATTTTTCTTCCTTCAATAAAGTGCAATTTTTTTTAACAAAAATATTTGGAACTTATATTTAAGCAACATAATATATTTACACAATGCATTCTTGTCATAAAAAACATACTATGATGACCATTCTACAATTTAAATTATTCATTTAATTGAGAACAATGATCATCATCATCATCATCATCATCGTCCTTGCAGGTATTAGGCCTAGTGGCCTGTTACGGTCTCCGTCCATCTTTTCAGGGGGCGTCCCAAAGATCGTCTTCCACGTGGTATATAGCGGAGAATTTGTCTTGGGAGTCTGGAACGGTCCATCCTATTGACATGGTTAAGCCATTTTTGTCTATAGTGGTTGAGATGTTCATAAATAGGTGTATTTTCCAATTCTTTTGTAATTAGTTCATTCCTTTTGTGGTCAAGCAAGCTGTAGCCGGCAGTCCTCCATAGAAATCTCATTTCCGCAGTTTTTAGACGTTGAACATCTGAGTTTCGGACAGTCCAAGCCTCAATACCATACATGAGGACAGGTCTTGCTAGAACTTTATATGCTTTCAACCAGGTATGTTTTTGGGTTTTCGTGGTTGTGAAAACCTGGTTGATAGTGAGAATAATAATAATAATAATAATAATAATAATAATAATAATAATAATAATAATAATTAGGAGAAAATCCATAAACGATTAGGGAAAACACGGAAATTCTACTCGAAGCAAGTAAAGCGATAGGGTTGGAAGTAAATCCCGAAAAGACTAAGTATTTGATTATGTCTCGTGACCAGAATACTGTACGAAATGGAAATATAAAAATTAGAGATTTATCCTTCGAAGAGGTGGAAAAATTCAAATATCTTGGATCAACAGTAACAAATATAAATGACACTCGGGAGGAAATTAAACGCAGAATAAATATGGGAAATGCGTGTTATTATTCGGTTGAGAAGCTTTTGTCATCTAGGCTGCTGTCAAAAAATCTAAAAGTTAGAATTTATAAAACAGTTATATTACCGGTTGTTCTATATGATTGTGAAACTTGGACTCTCACTTTGAGAGAGGAACAGAGATTAAGAGTGTTTGAGAATAAGGTTCTTAGGAAAATATTTGGGGCTAAGAGGGATAAAGTTACAGGAGAATGGAGAAAGTTACACAACGCAGAGCTGCACGCATTGTATTCTTCACCTGACATAATTAGGAACATTAAATCCAAACGTTTGAGATGGGCAGGGCATGTAGCACGTATGGACGAATCCAGAAATGCATATAGAGTGTTAGTTGGGAGTCTGGAGGGGAAAAAGACCTTTAGGGAGGCCGAGACGTAGATGGGAAGATAATATTAAAATGGATTTGAGGGAGGTGGAATATGATGATAGAGACTGGATTAATCTTCCTCTGGATAGGGATCAATGGTGGGCTTATGTGAGGGCGGCAATGAACCTCCGGGTTCCTTGAAAGCCAATAAGTAAGTAATAATAATAATAATAATAATAACAATAATAAAAATAATAATAATAATAAAATAAAAATAATAATAAAAATAAAAATAATAATAATAACAACAACAACAAAAATCGTAGTAATAGTAAGAGCAAAATATAACGCTGTTTAGATACATGTAATTCTGAGAGTTAAACATTTACAATTTACTGCTTTCTTAGTGGATTATTTTACGACACTTTATCAATTGCTGTGGTTATCTAATGTCTCAATGATATGAAGGTGATAATGTCAGGGAAATGAATCAGAGTTCAGCGCCGAACGTTACCCAGATTTTGCTCTTAATGGGTTGAGGGAAAACCTCGGACAAAAACTCAACCAGGTATCTTGCCCGCTCGTGTCTGGGTCAGGCATTCTAACAATTCATAGTGGTGGACCAATTTAATGTTAAATAAGATAATTTGGACGAAAGGAATCATTAACATAATGAATAAAAATTGATATACAGTGAAACCTCTCTTTACAGACACCTCCAAGATACGGACACCCCTAATATACGGACAGATTTTTATGTTCCAACTGAAATAATATAGAAATAATGATAAATTTAACTCTCGTTTACGGACACTCTCAGACACGGACTCGGACAGCTGTTCCACAGTCCTAAAGCTTGCTTTACCTGTTGACTGCGGACAGAACTTGGATTTCAAGATCTAATATGTTACAAAAATGGAAAATGTAGTACAGAAATTCCTTGACATGAAAGAAGACAATCTTGTAGGCTACCACTAGCCCAGCTGGCTATCCCTTCTTAGCTGGAAGCAGGTGGATAAACAAAGTCATAAAATTATACAAATCTGGGTTTCAGGTAGTAGCTCCCTGTAAAGCAGGTTTGAATAATTTCAAGAAAAAATTGTTCCGGGGCCGGGTATCGATCCCGGGACCCTTCGCTTAGCGCGCGAACACTCTTCCGACTGAGCTACCCCTGCTACCTGCTTTACAGGGAGCTACTACCTGAAACCCAGATTTGTACCCTGCTTTACAGGGAGCTACTGTCTGAAACCCAGATTTGTATAATACATTCGTTACTGGAGGTACGTTAACAGAAAGCCACAATTTAAGTCACACAAGCATTTTTGTGCACTCGTAGTTAAGTTCTGGCGTCTTGTCAGCTCACTTGAGTCGTGTGGATACAAAGGAAAAATTGTGACGGTGTCGTGTATAGTTCCTGGGGTAGCTCAGTCGGAAGAGCGTTCGCGCGCTAAGCGAAGGGTCCAGGGATAGATACCCGGCCCCGGAACAATTTTTCCTTGAAATTATTCAAAGTCATAAAAGTTAACCTGTCTGATGGGTCCAACGTTTCCGCGATCGTGAAATTGTATTCGACACATGATGGGGTTAGTAGGATTATTCTCTTCACTTCAATCAGTTGTTCTGTTTCGAGAGACATGGCACCTGAACGTAAAGGTTAAGTTGAAAACTGCAAATTACAGCACTGCATAACTGTAGACCTAGAATAAAATTGCATGGCACAGTACTGTATTTTCCTTTTTCGGTCTTATCTACTGTAGTTGAAAGTTGCAAAGAATTTACTGTAGTACAGTATACTGTATTTAGAATTAAACTACAGTAATACATTTCATTTAAAGCGTGAAGGGATACATAATGCATATTATAAATTTACTGTTAGATTGGGGAGACTCCCTGCCAATAAAGGACACCTCTCAGATGCGGACAGATTGTTACGCCCCTTCGATGTCCGTAAATGAGAGGTTTCACTGTATATCCAAATTCTGCCTTTACCGAACAAAATTATCACTTCAACTCGTCGAGATTTGAACCCGAAAGTTCTACGTAGAAACGCAACACTCCATTTTCTATTCGTTTTATTTAAGGGATTCGAACCCACGACAGTGTCCTCAAGTTAACACTTAGCCTTAAGTCGCTGTGTACAGTACGGAGAGTGAGAGCAAGTTTGGGTTACTTAATTAAAACGCTTCAGAGATGTGGAAGATATATGCACTTCAAAACAACATTACGGACTAATTAAAACCAGCCCGAGCAAAGAGACAATTGGAGTTGGCTGACAGCCAGCTGTGGTCTCGGTATAGGGGAAGTCTGCTCAACAGGTCTAAACATTCAGGCGTTGTGGAACGTGGATACACGTGCGATTGACAGATGGGACCAATCTGAAACGGATATACTCCAGGCACTGAAATTTATTTCAAACAGACAGGACCAAATTTATTGTCTTCCTTTGAATGCAACATTACATTTTCATGTCCTTTACAGTGACAAGAGCGATACCTTTTGCGACTTCAAATTCATCGGAATTCAATTCGACTCTTGACAGAGAAATGGGTGTTCAAATTTGCTCAAGAATACATAGCACACGGAATAAAATTGCCGAAGTCAAGTTCGAGAGTGAAATCACCATCACTGTTCTATTAAGTTACGTAAAAAGCAATAATAATAATAATAATAATAATAATAATAATAATAATAATAATAATAATAATAAGTACAAAACACTGTAAACATGAATCCAAATAAGCATACAATTATAAGATTTTAAATTGTGGATCTGTGATGTACAATTCAAATATGACTCCGTCTATTGCAATAGTGTATTGTTAAATGACTGTGAACATGTATGTAACGTAAAAATAGCATAAAAATATATTAAAACACTTGTACAACGTTGTCTTGTAATGTATTTAAGCATAAACTAGCTTATCACCCATTGTATAGAGTAGAAAATTTTATTTAAATTTGTGGATTTTGAAGCAGTAATTAGGAGAGGGAGAGACCGATTTATTAGCGAAGTGATATCTCCATATTTCTATTACATGTATTCGCGGGGATGTTCTGGCGACTTTGTTAGAATTAGCTTCCTCACACAGGTGTTTCGTCACTTGTCAGCATCGGACAGATTTAGGGCCACCTTGAGCGGGGTTTCGTATAGACTCGATGAAGCATAAAATTCTAAAAGCCGGAGTCGGACTAGACCCGTGGGAAAGATACTGCCAAGCTTGGGTTTCCCAAAGAACGGGTATTCTTGTGAGATATACAAACTAATTTGAGGTTATGGGAAATCCAAAGTTTAAATTTAGAGATGACATATTTCGCGCCCAATAAGAAGAGATCTTGGTCCAGCTTATGAGGTCACTTTGGACCAATAGGGAATAGATTTTAGGCCAGTTAGTGACGTAGTTTTTAACCAATAGAATAGGTAGTTTTAGCGTAGGATAGGTTTTTATAAATAAGGGTGACGGGGAGCGGAGATTACGACTACTATTCCGCCGCGGAGCGGAGATCATAAAAACGAGTTCGCATCGTGTCGGCGGCCCTACATACAGGGCACAATAACTACTTCGTTTGGTGTCGACACGACTACTATTCCGCTTCGGAGCGGAGATCATCAAAACAACTTTACATCGTGTCGGCGGCCCTACATACAGGGCAGAATAACTACTTCGTTTGGTGTCGACAGGACTACTATTTCGCTTCGTGTCATAGTGTACTGGACAGAGTATTGAATTTGTAGTATCGGATAGAGCTTATTCAGAGCCGCCATAGAGTCGATACAGAAGTGCGACCAACGATTGAATTATATGTCAGCCGGAAATACATATTCTAGGGTTTACCAAGTGGATACGACAATAAACTTATAGTTTTGAAGTTTACGCTGCCTTTTATTTAAGTAGCCGGCTTGGTATCGTTCCCGACATCAACCTACACCACAACCGTACCTCGGCTACCCTGAGTGAATCTCACGCAACATCGAGACGCACCCACCCTCAAATGGCGCCCAACGTGTGGTCACAATAACCACTCACCCTCAAATGGCGTCCAACGTGGGAACTCAATAACTCAATAACGACATCCACCCACAAATGGCGCCCAACGTGGGGCTACAACAACGACACCACCCACAAATGGCGCCCAGCGTGGGGCCCCAACAACGATACCACCCACAAATGGCGCCCAACGTGGGGCTCGAAGGAAGACAGCTGTTCCAGTGACCGGCCCCGGGTGCGAACACAGCACCAAACAACGCGGAGGACCGGACGGAGCATTTCAGCCCTGCATAGCCGAGTAACGACGCTGGAAGGCGGGAACAGAACCAAGCCATCGCGACATCACGACAACACTAGAGAAGACAACACGGGGACCACCAGAGAAGGCGACTCGGAGAGGCTGTGGCAAGTATGAATAGAAGACGTATAAATGTGTATATATGTATATGATATTTTGGGGTAATAATTATAAAGTGTATATGTTTCAATTTCTGGTGTGATATTTCGGGTGTATATATATATGTATTTTCTTTTGTGTGATATTTTGGGGGAAAGAGTGAAATAAGTGTATTGCGTAATTCGTTGGAAGTGAGTCGAGTGCAAATACAGGCCTAGTTAGATTATTATTGGGAAAGCAAGCGTCGGATAGATGACAGAGTAGCATATAGATGATACTACGTAGCCATAGGAGTAAGGTAGTTAGGAAAATACGAGAAAGACGAGGAAATAGAAACAAGGGAACCATGGAGCAAAGGAAGGACGAGGATATTATGGAAATCAGGGAGGAGGTCGAGAATAACGCAGGACAATAAATAGA
This sequence comes from Periplaneta americana, assembly GCF_040183065.1. NCBI lineage: Eukaryota > Metazoa > Arthropoda > Insecta > Blattodea > Blattidae > Periplaneta > Periplaneta americana. The sequence goes on along the minus strand of NC_091129.1, from coordinate 130,913,383 downwards.
GGGAGAGCGAACGGTGGAAAAGCAACAGAATAGAAACAGCGGCAAAGGGGAAATGACGCTAGAGCAGTTGTGGGAGCAGATGAGACACTTCATGGAAAATAATTCAAGGGAAAGTAGAGAACAAATAAAACAAATGGAAACTAAATTAGAGAATAACTCAAGGGAAAGTAGAGAGCAGATTCTGAGGGAAAGTAAAGAACAAATAAAACAAATGGAAACTAAATTAGAGAATAACTCAAGGGAAAGTAGAGAACAAATAAAACAAATGGAAAATAGATTGGGGGAAAGTTCGAGAGAGATTAGAGATCATATTGCAAAATTAGCGGAGAGAGGAAACAAGATGGAGGACAAAATAGAGAAGCTAGAGGGGAAATTAGCCGAGAATGGGATCGGAATGGAGAGCCAATTGAAGATAGCTATGGATAGGATGTCAGAAAGTATGAAGGATTTAGAAGTTAGAGTTAGAGATAGCGCTACTAGAGAGAATAGCGACCTAAAATCAGCTGTTGAGGAAACGATAGTGGAGAAGGTTCGAGAAATTCAGAATTCGGTGGAAGAGAAAATAGGTGAGATGGATCAGGAAGTGGACGGTCTCAAGCGAGCCATAAAGAATAAAGAGAGGGCGGATAACGAATGTTTGGAAGAATTAAGAAGTAAACTAAACTCAATAAACGACGTACTAAATGGGGGTAGTCCCGCAAATTTAAGCGGACATAGCAGCTCGGACCGTGCAGTTTCTAGACAAGAGGGCACAAGTGAGAGCCCGGCATCAGGTAGCAACATAAATGTAAGACATGTTAACAATAGTGTTGGTGAGGAATGTCAGACCTCACGGGATGATGTGCGTAGTGAGTTGATGAATGTAAACGACAAGGCATATTTAGGCCGTCCCCAGTACCCCACTCACATTATGAATGAGATTAGTTACCCTATTTTTGATGAGGTTGAATTTTCAAACCCACATAATTACATAAGTGAGCTAGAAACGTACTTCAGAGTAAGAGGGGTGCCGGATGACCTAAAAATGACTGTTGTACGAAAGAGCTTAAAGAGCCGACCACTCAACTGGGCGCTAGTGGCCCTAGGGGATAATGTCACTTATGAGGAATTCAGAGAAAAATTTTCGGAGAGATACTGGGGACAAAGACAACAACAAAGAATTAGGAAGGAGATTAATCAGAGCAGGTTTGACGCGGGAAGAGGCGTCTCTATGATAGACTATTTTCTTGAAATTGTTAAGAAAGGGAAAAGCCTCAATCCGCCAATACCGGATTCAGAGCTGATCCAAACTGTGATTTCGCAGTATCCCGAGAACATAAGATATAATCTGATCGTAGCAGGGCCCCGAGACTTCGGGGAAACAATAGATTTATTGACGGCGCTGGATGGTTCGGACGCCACGCACTATGAATGTAGTGGACAGGCAGATTATGAACAGGGCAAAGGAAAGGGTTCAAGCCTCACCGACCAGAAAGCGGGGAAGGGGGCAAGTACAGCCTTTTCATCCCCAAGGAAAGGAGCCCAAAATCAGAGTAGCTGGGGTTGTGATAGGAGCCCCAACAATGCATATAGTCGATACTATAATGGCCATAACGGAGGGAAAAGTCCCAACAGGGAGAGAAGGATTGACCCGCCCTTTGGGGGTCCTTACAATAATAGTAGGAATAACCAGAGTAGTCATAACAGGATGAGAAACGATAGAGGAGGTGTTGGTCCCGTGCGTAGGGTTAACCACATAAGATGGTACACGGGAAGACAAGAAAATGGAAATAATAGGCTTAGAACCCAACCACACTGGCTTAGGAACAGAAATTACAGACAGGGATTCTGGCAGCCTAATTTTAGCAGGGGACCGCAAAATCGAGGTGATTGGAGGAGACAGGAGCAGGAGAGAGATAGGCGAGACGTCCTACAAGAAATGACCTCACAAGGGTGCCATAGGCCACCTACACAGTGTAACGTGGGACAAAGTAGGAATAGAGACATGAACGGACGTCAGCAAAGTCCGGTGAGAATGAGTATGGGCCGGGAGCCTATAAATAGTAGAAATAGAGACGAGATAGCAGTGGAACCGACTGCATCGCACTCGGGAAACTGCTAGACAGAAGTCTCAAGGGTTCGGAGATTTCTGTAGCTAAGTGCAATAGGTCACTATCCAAAGAATCCACCAACGCGGTAAGCGTAAAGAGACAGAGCGAGATTACTAACCCAGAGTTAGAAAATAATGGGACTTATGTATTGCCTTATATAGATGCCAAAATATTTGGGATAAAGTGTTGTGTGTTGTTGGACTCGGGCTCCACAAATAATGTATGCAGCTTGGAATTTTTTCAAAAGGTTAGGGATTCAGGAATAAAACTGCAAACGTTACCCATATGTTCACTGTACTGTGCAGGCGCCCTAAGTAAGAAGAAGGAAAAGGTAAAATATCAAGTATGGTTCGAGTTAGAGTGCGGAGACGTGAAATTAAATGCTATTTTTCTTGTGATACAAAGGTTGACTACCGACATCATTATTGGAGTAGAGAGCTTTTATGAATGGCACGCGCTATTAGATTTCAGGGAAAACAGACTAGGGGTTACGGCAGGTAACGGCAGTGTAGGCCATGTCCCATTCAGTAGCAATAACGCTCGAGCTGAGTTAGATGAGAGAACCGCGGGAGAGATAGAATTACAGGAAGAGTTATTTTTTGTAGAGCACCTCAAAATTTGTAAGAATGTAATTATAGAGGTTAATCCGTGGGAAGGTAATGAGGTAACTAGGGGAGTGTGTCAAGTAGACTGCGGAGAATGCGAGTTGTGTATCGGCGAATTAGTCCAGGCGAGACAAATAGGACGTAATCTCATTAGCGGTAGGGCCAGATATTGTAATGAGATTTCGCTTGGCGATCTTAGGCAGGTAGTCGCGTCTAACAATAGGAAGACAGATACTTTCGAAATAGTGAGAGATAAAGTTAACCAGGCACACGGCCTGAGTGAGAGTGAAAGAAAACGCTTAATGGATGTTGTAGGTAGCCATTTAAATGTCTTTTCAGACGCGCCGGGTCTGTGTAGAGTGTATACACACAAAATTAAGGTGGTAGGAATGGAGGAATTTCGGCATAAATGTAGACCCATCCCCCTATCTTTAAGGGATCAGGCAGACGAAGTCATAAATGATATGTTAAAAGACGGAGTTATAGAAGTATCGGACTCGCCTTAACGTAAATGCATTGTGCTGGATTAGGAAGCCCAATGGAAGCTTAAGAGTAACGATCGATGCCCGACACGTTAACTCGTTTTCAGTTAAAGATAATTTCAGGACGGAGTCAGTGGACACTTTGTTAGGCCGTATCAGTGACTGTTCTATATTCACTAGTTTAAACTTGACCAGTTCGTATTGGCAGATTCCGCTGGACGAGGACTCGAGAAAATTCACAGCGTTCCTACATAACGGGAAAGTTTATCAGTATACCCGATGCCCATTCGGCATCGCGAGTTCTGGATCTGCGCTACTAAGGGCACTTGACATAATTTTTGGTGATTCGACGAAAGGTTTTCTGGCACAGTACATTGACGATTTTCTTATATATGGCAATAATGTGGATAGGCATATTAGGGATATTGATTTTGTACTTACTAAATTGAGAGAGGCTGGTATGACAGTCAAGCTGGGGAAAACAGCATTTTTTAAAGTTGAGACAGTTTTCCTGGGTTACGTAATTTCGTCTGACGGAATTAGACCGGACCAAGAGAGAATTCAGAGCATTGCGAGGATCCCGCCGCCGCGAAACCGGAAACAGGTTCGTAGATATCTAGGTATCCTACAATACCAGAATCGGTTTCTCGTCAATTATGCTAAGCATGTAGCCCCACTCAGAGCATTGTTTAAGAAGGATACACCCTTCAGGTGGGGGTCGGCAGAGCAGGAAGCATTCGATCGAACGAAACTGCTTTTTGCCGACTCAATTCTGTTGGAAAGGCCTAACGACAGCCTACCTTTTCAGATTTATACGGATGCGTCTTCATATGGATATGGAGCAATTCTATGTCAGACAGATGAAGATAATAAGCGACATGTGATTGCCACAGCTTCTAGGGGACTGTCGCGTACCGAAAGCAACGCATCAATCACGGAACTTGAGATTTCTGCTGTGTACTTCGCACTACAGAAGTTCCGTCAGTATATCTTTAATAGGCAGATAATCATATTTACTGACCATGTAAGCCTAGCGTTTCTGAGTAGATGCAAATTGACGAACTCTAGAATATCTAGATATGTGCACGAAATTTTGGCTCATGATGTGACGATCAGACATATTCCGGGGGCAGACAATATCTTTGGTGATTGTCTCTCTCGTTTGAATTCCAAATCGGGGCTACCGGAAACTATCACCGCCCCCGCGTACGAAATTGCCGTGATGAAAATTGATTCCACGAGGAATGGAGCTCTGACGGGAAAATTTCGGAGAATTGCAGATTTGCAGCAGGAGGATTCCACGATAAGGGCCTTAATGGACAAAGCTAGAGAAATCTCACAGGTGAAAGACGAAGTGTATGGATTGCGCTCTGGTATCTTGTATAAATTGCATGGTAGGGATATCCAGAAGTGGAAGATATACATACCTGCGAGTATGGAGAATGAACTTATAAACAACTTTCACCTATCTATGTGTCACTCTGGGAGTGATAGGATCATTTTAACTATGTCAGAATCATTTTATATTAAGCAACTGTCAAAGAAGGTTAGAAGGGTAATATCTCGTTGCGAGGTCTGCCAGAGGGCGAAACCTCTAAATGTAAGGTATGACAATGTACCACAGGTCATTATCAGGGGTAAAAAGAATGAACTTGTAGCAGTGGACGAACACGGTCCAATGCCCACATCGTCCTTCGGACACAGGTACATATTTGTTACGTACGATGTCTTCACAAAATTTGTAAAGATTTACCCTTTAAGAAATATCTCTAGTAAATTGTGTGCTGACAAGCTGGTTAGAGATTACATACCGACTTACGGTCCGGTAACAGCGGTGCTCAGTGACAATGTGTCGGTACATAAATCGAAAGTGTTTTGCAAAAGGCTGGAAGATGCGGGCGTGAAGCTGTACAATTGCTCCGCATACTTTCCCAGCGGTAATCCCTGCGAAAGAGCGCTTAGGGATATATCATTGTACCTCCGTATTCTGTGTCACCGAAACCATAAGGACTGGTTTAGGCAATGTGAGGTGATTGAGAGAGTCATGAACCACTCTATCAATCCAATGACCGGAATAGCTCCGATCAAACTTATGTTAGGGATCGATCCCGATCCCATGATAAAGAGTTTGCCGCAGGCAATACAGGAGGGTGAGCCTCCTAGTGATGAACTTCTGTGTAAACTAGCTTTCGACCGAATCAGGAAAAAGGCTGAGTATAGACACGGTAAAGTTAAAAGATATCGCCACAAATGGGAGCCCTCACCCGGCGATTTGGTATTGCTAAGGGACGTGAAGTTATCTTCCGCCCTTAGAGGACGTTACTCACGCATGGAGCTACTGTACAAGGGGCCCTACGAGATTAAGAGTAAATACGGAGACCATACTTTCGAATTGATAGAAAGGGGAAAAAGTAAACCTGTTGGAAGGTACCACAAGCAACTCTTGCGGCCTTTCAAACAGGAGAGGCTAGGAGGCAGGAATGAGAAAGAGTAGGATGGTTAGTCTCACGCGTACAGCTAGGTGAACCTGTACAGGGCGGCTGGTACAACCAAGCACGCAGAGTGTGTAATTGATCAATTAATAAATAAATGTAAATATGTGAATGAATGGTATTGTACATATGTAAATGTGGATATAAATTATACATTGTTGTGCTTATTGTGTGAGAGTTGTGTACATAGAAAGGCTTGTGAAGATATATGTAATATTTATTGTAATTGTTGGTAGTGACATTGTAATCTCACTGTATTGTAAATAATGTGTTACCGGCTGATCGCGTGGGGGAAGTATGAGGCTAGTTATAGGCAGAAAGCGGGGACATCTCATAACATTGGAAACTCTTTCGGGAATTTCCAATGGTTATGTAGATGGGCATTTGAAGCAGTAATTAGGAGAGGGAGAGACCGATTTATTAGCGAAGTGATATCTCCATATTTCTATTACATGTATTCGCGGGGATGTTCTGGCGACTTTGTTAGAATTAGCTTCCTCACACAGGTGTTTCGTCACTTGTCAGCATCGGACAGATTTAGGGCCACCTTGAGCGGGGTTTCGTATAGACTCGATGAAGCATAAAATTCTAAAAGCCGGAGTCGGACTAGACCCGTGGGAAAGATACTGCCAAGCTTGGGTTTCCCAAAGAACGGGTACAAACTAATTTGAGGTTATGGGAAATCCAAAGTTTAAATTTAGAGATGACATATTTCGCGCCCAATAAGAAGAGATCTTGGTCCAGCTTATGAGGTCACTTTGGACCAATAGGGAATAGATTTTAGGCCAGTTAGTGACGTAGTTTTTAACCAATAGAATAGGTAGTTTTAGCGTAGGATAGGTTTTTATAAATAAGGGTGACGGGGAGCGGAGATTACGACTACTATTCCGCCGCGGAGCGGAGATCATAAAAACGAGTTCGCATCGTGTCGGCGGCCCTACATACAGGGCACAATAACTACTTCGTTTGGTGTCGACACGACTACTATTCCGCTTCGGAGCGGAGATCATCAAAACAACTTTACATCGTGTCGGCGGCCCTACATACAGGGCAGAATAACTACTTCGTTTGGTGTCGACAGGACTACTATTTCGCTTCGTGTCATAGTGTACTGGACAGAGTATTGAATTTGTAGTATCGGATAGAGCTTATTCAGAGCCGCCATAGAGTCGATACAGAAGTGCGACCAACGATTGAATTATATGTCAGCCGGAAATACATATTCTAGGGTTTACCAAGTGGATACGACAATAAACTTATAGTTTTGAAGTTTACGCTGCCTTTTATTTAAGTAGCCGGCTTGGTATCGTTCCCGACATCAACCTACACCACAACCGTACCTCGGCTACCCTGAGTGAATCTCACGCAACATCGAGACGCACCCACCCTCAAATGGCGCCCAACGTGTGGTCACAATAACCACTCACCCTCAAATGGCGTCCAACGTGGGAACTCAATAACTCAATAACGACATCCACCCACAAATGGCGCCCAACGTGGGGCTACAACAACGACACCACCCACAATTTGTAATGTATAATATTTTAATTGTGAATTTGTAAGGTGCAATTTAAATTGTAGATTTGTAATGTATATTTTAAATTGTGAATTTGTAAGGTACAATATAAATTGTGGATTTGTAATGCATATTTTAAAATTTTGGTTTTGTAATGTATAATATCTGAAATTGTGAATTTGTAAGGTACAATTTAAATTGTGGATTTGTAATGCATATTTTTAAAATTTGGATTTGTAATGTATAATATTTTAAATTATGAATTTGTAGGGTACAATTTAATTGTGAATTTGTAATGTATAATATTTTAAATTGTGAAATTGTAAGGTACAATTTAAATTGTGGATTTGTAATACATATTTTAAATTTGTGGATTTGTAATGTATAAATTAAATTGTGGATTTGTAATGCATATTTTAAATTTGTGGATTTGTAAAGTATAATATTTTAAATTGTGAATTTGTAAGGTACAATTTAAATTGTGGATTTGTAATACATATGTTAAATTTTGAATTTGTAAGGTATAATTTAAATTTGACTCTATCTATTACAATAGTGTATTGCTAGATAACTATGAACTATTCTACATATATCAAATTCGATTAATAATATAAACATAGTATGTAATATTGCAACACTTGTACAAAATTTTTCTGATAATGCATTTAGGCATAAGCTTTGTAACTGGCGAGCGGATTGATTCTATATAGTACATAGATAATTTAATTGTGGATGAGTAATGTGTATTTGTAATGTATTAATTAATTGTGGATTTGTAATGTACTTAAGCATAAGATTTATAATTGCTAGCTGATCATATATTGTGTAGAGTAGATAATTTTTATTTATTTTAATTTTTGGATTGTAATATCTATTTTAACCGACTCTGTATATTGCAATAATGTATTGCTATATGAATATCAACTATGAACTATGAAATATGTAACATAAACATAGCATGTAGTATTGCATGCTGTTTTAGCACAATAAAGGAAAAAAAAAAAAAATAATAATAATAATAATAATAATAATAATAATAATAATAATAATAATAATAATAATAATATACAAAGCTCGGAACTTGGGGACTTGTGTGTCGTGTGCATGAGTAAGGTTACAGGTACAACGTACACAAAGCTCACGCTATAAGTGCTCAGGGACAGTCGTGTGTACTAAGAAAGTGGTCACATCAAATAACAGGAAGACGGATGGGGAAACTGTGTCATTTCGAAGCCAATGACATTCAGAGAATTACAAGTAAACGGTCTGTTTGAAGAATTAGAAAATAAGTGTTATTCGAAAAGTGTATTATAGAAGTTTAAAAATAGAAAGAGGTAAAAAGGAAGCTTTTGGAAATCTGGGAATAATTTTTGCTATATTAGCAAGTTTCGACCTGATATTTAGATAAATATTATCCTTATTTTTAACTGAAACCAAAAAGAGGTATATTACTGTCAATAATAAAATTGAATTAAATCTTCCAGTTAAGGAAATGTGTAGAACAAGTAAAAGCTGCTAACTTATTACTTTTTTAAACTTTAGGTACATAATTTCGTCGATGAATTCAGAGGAGATAGATTATTTTTTTCGAATGGAGAGTTTATATTTTGTAAGTTGTGCCACACACAAACTAGAGGCATTCATTGAAAGACATTGCAGTCCCTTAAATTGGTGGAAGATTTGTCCATAGCCACGGATCAAGTATAGAGGGACTGCCTTAGTAGTGACACACAAATTGAAAACTATTTTCGAGAAAAATTTAGGATATACTTATTTTTCCCAGATACGAGATCAGCTAGCAACTGCTGAAAATAGAACGGAAAATAGTGACAGTGAAAACGTTCAGTATTTTAAGTTTGCTCCCATCAATTGATGTAACGTGGAAATAAATTTTTCTCGTTTCATATCAGGTTTAACAGGCGAAGAAGTTATGGGTTCGAAAATCTTGGAATGTACGTAGTCATGCACTGTAATAAAATGTACAGAGGAGAACAGTGAAGTTGATATACGAGTATTTCTCATGTTTATTTTTATTATATATTATATGCTAAAAATTACGTGTTTCAACCTACCGTAATATCATCAATATGTTGTTCCATCAGACCTGACAGTACCTCCGTGCTGGAAGCGGGAGTTTGTTGATATTGGAGTCCGGTCGCTTAACCACGTGCAAAGACACAAGTCCCCAAGTTCCGAGCTTTGATAATATAGCAGCAGAACAATTGAACATTTTTTGTGAAAAAAATTTCCACATGGTGTAAGCAATGGCGAGTAATTATGAATCCTCAAAAATCAAATTTAGTCATATTTACTTATAAGAGAAACACTGTAAATTATCCAGCAACGTTGTGTGATTCAGAAGTACCAATGGCTCAATCTGTAAGATATCTTGGATTAATCTTAGATAGCAAACTTACTTGGCATAACCAAATATCGGCTGTTGTTAAAAGAATTAGACACAGAATCTACCTGCTAAAACACATTATTCAAGACAGATCTCCATTGCCTCTACACTACAAGAAACTTATCTATATTTCAATTGTGCGCCCTGTGTGGCAATATGGATGTTCAATTTAGGGATCTGCTTCTGCATCACAAATAAGAAGAATACAGATCATGCAAAATCGCTATTTGAGGCTGATGTCTGGTGCAGCTTGGCATATCAGCAACAAGAACCTGCACGATGATTTCTGAGGTGATGGAGGTCCTAACACAGAGCTACATCAGACTGTATAACTCCTTTCTAAACCACATGAATCCGCTACTTCAAGTCATTGTCACTAATCCACCGCAAGATCCAGCACATAGAAGACTAAAAAGAAAACGTCATAGTGATATGAGGCTATAGGGTGCTTTTGGGATTGCCAGTGGGCAATACCCATAAACAAGTGTCAAGTTATTTTATTTAATTTTATTTTTGTTTTTCCTTTCTCTGTTCTTGTTATTCTCAACTATAATATATTTATGTACAAAAAAGTTTACTAAATAATAATAATAATAATAATAATAATAATAATAATAATAATAATAATAATAATAATAATAATAATAATCTTATTAGGATTTTTTTTACAATACTGTAGTTATCCATCATCCAAAGAAATTTTCCTCTTCACGAATGTCTATCCTCAGCATCTTATTTAGTAAGATCTCTTCTAGTCATATTCTTTCTGACGTCATCCATCCATTATTCTCTTGGTTTTCCTCTTTTTCTATATCCCTTCGCAGTCCACTCCAGCATATATTCGGTATTCTTCCAATTGCCATCCTCTTTACGTGTCCAAATCATTTTAATCTTCGTTCTTCAATTACTTCAATGACACTTTTTTCTACCTCCATAATTTCTCTAATTCTTTGATTTCTAATTTTTCCCCTTCTTGATTTTTCTCAATGCTCTCCTCCAGAAGTCTATTTCAGTAGCCAATAATTTGTTTTCATGTATTCTGTCTGATGTCCAAGATTCTACCCCATATAACAGGCCTGCACAAACAGCGCTCAACGAGCGCGCGCGCTCCTTCGGAGCGGGAGAGCCGAGTTTACCGCTCGCCGAAACGGAGAGGAAGATACGTCATAATGACATAGACTTGCTATAGGTAGAGGAGAGCGAAACGACCACTCAGCTATCTAATGGAGTGCAGTGTGTAGGCCTATTCTCAGTAACTGTTTCACGTTGCTTACCTACTGCTACAGTACAGTATGGAGGAATCTAAAAGCCGGAACATAACATTTAACGAATTACAGCTCGAACTTATTGATCTTCAATGTGACCTAAGGGCTAAAGATCGTTTGAATAATACTACTAGCATGGTTGAGTTTTACAAGACTAAACATTAGCAATAATATCCACGACTAAACAGGCTGGCTGTGAAAATGATTGCTATGTTTGGCTCAACATTTATATTTGTGAGCAACTGTTTTCTATAATCAACTTTAATAAAGGCAGACATCGAACATCTGTAACTGATGTTTCATTACGATCAGTGGGCTACTGTTCCTTTCAGCTGCCAAAAGAATAAAACCTCGTTTTGATGTACTGCTAAATAGAAATACAACAAAATGATATTGTACATTTAAGTAGCTATGGAATTTATATTATTTCTGTAAAATAAATATTTCTTTATTAATTAATAATAGTCCAAAATAGTTTTGCAAAGGCTGAACGGGAATTCATTTCATAAGCACTCGTAATAGTACTTCCTTTTGTGTATATTTTGTACGAGATCACCCCTTCTTCCAGTGCACCCTCATACAGAGCGCAGCTAATATCTGCATTCCGCTCATGAGCTGTGAGCCGGCTCGGAGAGCGCAAACCTTTTGTAGGCCTGCCATATAAAATAACACTTTGTACCAATCACTTACGGTCATACTAATAAACCGTGTATAGTTTTTATACGAGACTTATGCAGAGCTGAGACAGAAAACATTACTAATAAACCATGCATAAGCGATGGATGTATAAACAGTCTGTAACTATACAATGGGAATTCCTTTGCAGTAGTTATATACACGAACGGTCTTACTAATAAAAACTCTATATACAGACGTTTAACTGTCTTATACTTATACAATGAGTAGCTCGTTTATAAGTTGTGTGTAAATTCCTTACTAATAATCACTACATACGTCGTGTATAACAATATAACTGTTACACAGCTACGTCACAGTTTCGTCACTACTTTGTTACGAAAGGTAATAGAATATCTGAGGTTCTCTATTGAATCCGGTAGAACGCTCTAGTGTGGCGTGTTAAGTATCGATAGTACAACTGGCTCTAATCGATTACCACACTATATTTGCTCAAAGAGTACAATCTACAGCTAGGGTGAACCGTTAAAAATGTCATTAATTTCGGGGGGGGGGGGTATTCTTTGATATACGTCAAACATAAAGTTTAATACAATTTTTCTCATTTTTCTTTTTTTTTCTGAGATAAAATTTGTGTCATATGAAAGATTTCATAGCGTGCTTTGGGAAAGCAACTGATTTATATCCCAACATGTTCAGCCAATTGAAGAGGGCAGTGTATTATTATAATAAATGAGCCGTTCAGAGCAGAAGTGGTGTAAGTCAAAAATGGATAATGAGGGTTAAAGTAAACATTCTGTAAAATATACCACAAAGTAGCAAATAATATTGAATTTATTTAAACTATTAGTAGTCAATGGATAGCAAGAAGAGCACATTAATTGCTACTTTGCGCTATATTTTACAGAATTTTTACTTTAAACCTCATTACCCAACTTTGACTTACACCACTTTTGCTCTGAACGGCTCAAATGATTGAAAGAATTGGACGGAGTTTCGCAATAAGAGACCAAGCGCCAAAACCCTGTTTCGAGGTATTGGCTATTGAAATAAATCTGTTTTCTTTGTAAAACATTTTATGCAAGAAGTATGACAACATTCATACTATTACAAAAAAATAGCACAAATAATACCAAAAAAGGCTAACCGATTTTTAATAAGAGAGCAGCAGTTGAATTAATATTTCAAAGCAAAATAAATAAGTGAATTTTATGCAATAAACGAATTTTTGCTTATGAATAGCAGCAAAATTCAGATATCGCATTCTTGATTTTTTCCGAGTTAAATTAGCCTGCAGTCAACAGATTTGTGCAAATATCTCATTTTCTTCAAATTGTCGGTTGGTCTATTATTGCTAAACTCCGTCCAATTTCAATTTTGTCCTTTAAGTAGGCAGAAATATGACCTGAACAAAATCAAAATATAATAATAATAATAATAATAATAATAATAATAATAATAATAGTTTATTTTAACTGGCAGAGTTAAGGCCATTCGGCCTTCTCTTCCACTCAACCAGTATGATAGAAAATTACTACAATGCTATGAATATAACATAATGAATACAATACGATAAAATACAATACAATACAATTCAAAGCAATACAGTACTACAATACAAGACAATATAATACATAATTAATATAATACAATGGCAATTCTTTTCATCTTCACAACACCAATAAAATAATTATGTAATAATAATAATAATAATAATAATAATAATAATAATAATAATAATAATAATAATAATAATGTGAAATATGAAAACTGAACACACTGTTGGAACTACTAAATCCTTTCTTAGACTATGGTACATATATTTCTTTTAAATTGGGTTATTTTGCGACGGTTTGTCAATTACGATAGTTATCTATCGTCTGATTAAAATGAAGGCGATAATGCCAGGGAAATGACTGTGGGATCCAGTGCCGAAAGTTACCTAGCATTTGCTCTTAATGGGTTGAGAGAAAACGTCGGAAAAATCTCAACTAGGTAACTTGTCTCAACCAGGATTTGAACCCTGCCCCGCTCGTTGCACGATCAGACATGCTAACCGTCACTCCACAGCGGTGTACTGGTAGATGTATCTTACAACTTCACATCATCATTTAACGTGACAGCACAAAGTGAGTGGAAGTAGCTGCGATTCTTCTCGGCCTGACCTGCTTTCAGAGTCTTTATAAATTCGTGGTTTGATTATCTTGACAGCCGATTTAACTGCTTCTCTGCTCCGCTTCAATTGATCGACTGGGAGCAGTCATCAGTCAGATTGTACAAACTTTCCGGATCCTCATCCTCGTCATCCTCGTCTTCCCAGCTTCTCACTCTCGACTCTGCTCGCTAAATCCCTCGGTATATTCTTGCTACTGTACAACCTGAATTTCATTTCTCTTCCACTTCTCGTGGTTAATTTGATATGTCTCTTCATTTCCCAGCCTCCATTTCAGACTGTCTCAACCTACAAGAAAGCATTATGTGACTGAACACAGAATAGGGTTTCTAAGGAGCATCTAACAGCTTGTTGGTTGTAGAATTAAAACCATGAAATACTCTTTCGAACGAACGGAGGAATTAGACGGGAGAATAAAATAATGAACGGACGGAAGTATAGATGGTTGGAATGAAGGATAAATTGAAGAATAGGAGAATAAAATAATTATGATTAAATGAATGAATGAATTACTTACTTTTATTTACTTACAAATGGCTTTTAAGGAACCCGGAGGTTCATTGCAGCCCTCACATAAGCCCGCCATCGGTCCCTATCCTATGCAAGATTAATCCACTCTCTATCATCATATCCCACCTTCCTCAAATCCATTTTAATATTATCCTCCCATCTACGTCTCGGCCTCCCTAAAGGTCTTTTTCCCTCCGGCCTCCCAATTAACACTCTATATGCTTTTCTGGATTCGCCCATACGTGCTACATGCCCTGCCCATCTCAAACGTCTGGATTTAATGTTTCTAATTATGTCAGATGAAGAATACAATGCGTACAGTTCTGCGTTGTGTTTCTCCATTCTCCTGTAACTTCATCCCTTTTAGCCCCAAATATTTTCCCAAGAAACTTATTCTTAAACATCCTTAATCTCTGTTGACAGCAGACTAGATGACAAAAGCTTCTCAATCGAATAATAACAGGCATTCCTCATATTTATTCTGCGTTTAATTTCCTTCCCGAGTATCATTTATATTTGTTACTGTTGCTCCAAGATATTTGAATTTTTCCACTTATTCGAAGGATAAATCTGCAATTTTTATATTTCCGTTTCGTAGAATATTCTAGTCACGAGACATAATCATATACTTCGTCTTTTCGGGGTTTACTTCCAAGTAAAGTTTCCGTATTTATCCTAATAGTTTGTGGATTTTCTCCTAACATATTCACGTCATCCGCATAGACAAGAAGCTGATGTAAACCGTTCAATTCCAAACCCTCTCCGTTATTCTGAACTTTCCTAATGGTATATTCCAGAGCGAAGTTAAAAAGTAAAGGTGATAGTGCATCTCCTTGCTTTAGCCCGCAGTGATTTGGATAGAGATCAGACAGAAGCTGGCCTATACGGACTCTGATGTAAGTTTCATTGAGACACATTTTAATTAATCGAACTGGTTTCTTGAGAATGAAGCGCATTATCTAGCGAAATTTATAAGCTTGTACTTGTTATTTCGGAAAAGGAAATTGTACCAGAACAATGGAAGGAGTCCATAATTGTATCTATTTTTAAGAAGGGGGATAAGACTAACTATAGTAACTTTGGAGGAATATCACTTTTGTTGACGTCGTACAAAATTTTGTTCAATATTCTTTTGAGAAAATTAACTCCATATATAGATGAAATTATTGGGGATCATCAGTGTGAGTTTAGGCGTAATAGATCGACTATTGATCAGATTTTTTGTATTCGGCAGATATTGGAGAAAAAAATGGGAGTGTAAGGGTTCAGTACATCAGTTAGTCACAGATTTAAAAAAGGCATAAGTTATGACTCGGTTAAGAGACAAGTTTTATATAACATTCTTATTGAATTTGAATGAATGGATTAATTAATATAAAATTGAAAAGATGGAAGAATAAAGGAAAGAAAGGACAGTTGAAAGTTATTCTAAAGAAGGATGGGTAAATGGATACATGGAAGAATGAATGGGTAAATTGATTAATGAATATAAAATTGAACGGGAGGACGGTTATAAGCATGGATGATTTTAAAGAAGGTTTGGTGAACACATGGACGTAAGAATGAATGAATTAATTAATTAATTGTAGTTGTGAATATATTGAATAAGCAGTCGCGGACAGCCAGCTTGTGTTTGGACGAAGGACTAACCCATCGCCGTAAAAACAGCTTCTTACGAAACCCCAAACATAAATTTCGGAATGGGACTGATTCTCTGGCACGACCACAGCAACCAGAAATGCATATAGAGTGTTAGATGGGAGGCCGGAGAGAAAAAGATCTTTGGGGAGGCTTAGATTTAGGCCTAGATGTGAGGATAATATTAAAATGGATTTGAGGGAAGTGGCATATGATGGTAGAGACTCGATTAAACTTGCTTAGGATGGGGACCGATGGCGGACTACTGTGAAGGCGGCAATACACCTCCCTGTTCTCTAAAAGTCATATCTAAGTAAATATGGGGGAATGAATGAATGAATGAATTAATTAATTAATTAATTAATTCATTCATTCATTCATTCATTCATGAACGGGAGGACGAGTTAGAAGTAGCCTATGGACGATTTTAAAGAAGGATTGGTGAATAGATGGGTATAAGAATGCATAATTAAATGAATGGACGAATGAATGGATGAATAAATGGTTGAATGAACGATTGAACGATTGAACGAATGAACGAATGAACGAACGGCAGGACGAGTTAGAAGTAGCCTATGGACGATTTTAAAGAAGGGTTGGTGAAGAGATGGGTATAAGAATGCATAATTAAATGAATGGACGAATGAATGGATGAATAAATAAATAAATTATTGAATGAACGTTGAACGATTGAACGAATGAACGAATGGGATGACGAGTTAGAAGTAGCCTATGGACGATTTTAAAGAAGGATTGGTGACTAGATGGATGTAAGAATGCATAATTAAATGAATGGAAGAAGTAATGGATGAATAAATGATTGAATGAACGATTGAACGATTGAACGAATGAACGAATGGCAGGACGAGTTAGAAGCAGCCTATGGACGATTTTAAAGAAGGATTGGTGAATAGATGGGTATAAGAGTGCATAATTAAATGAATGGAAGAATGAATGGATGAATAAATGAATAAATTATTGAATGAACGTTGAACGAATGAACGAATGGGAGGACGAGTTAGAAGTAGCCTATGGACGATTTTAAAGAAGGGTTGGTGAAGAGATGGGTATAAGAATGCATAATTAAATGAATGGAGGAAGGAATGGATGAATAAATGATTGAATGAACGATTGAACGAATGAACGAACGGCAGGACGAGTTAGAAGTAGCCTATGGACGATTTTAAAGAAGGGTTGATGAATAGATGCATAATTAAATGAATGGAAGAAGGAATGGATGAATAAATGATTGAATGAACGATTGAACGAATGAACGAACGGCAGGACGAGTTAGAAGTAGCCTATGAACGATTTTAAAGAAGGGTTGGTGAAGAGATGGGTATAAGAATGCATAATTAAATGAATGGACGAATTAATTAATTAATTAGACGGGAGAATAAAATAATGAACGGACGGAAGTACGGATGGTTCGAAGCAAAGATAAATTGAATAATTTCAAGGGAAAAATTGTTCCGGGGCCGGGTATCGATCCCGGGACCAGCGCTCTACCACTGAGCTACCCGGAACAATTTTTCCCTTGAAATTATTCAAATCTGCTTTACAGGGAGCTTCACCTGAAAGACTAGATTTGCAAAGATAAATTGAATAATAGAGGAATAAAAGAATTAATGATTAAATGGATGAATTATTAATTAATTAACTACAATTTTAACAGTAGTATTTCTAATATATCACGTAAGCCTAGATTTCAATAGTCGATTGTCAGTCACATGGCGAGTATGGTATCATAATTTTATAAAGTAAGAACAATGACTTGTTCGTCAGTGTAAAAATATAATAGCATGATCAGTATTTCGAGTGTGTTGGGCGTGAAACATTTCTGTTACGCTCTGTTTGCTTTGTGTTTTACGACGGTGGGGATTAATGCAATGAGCCATTTCCCCATTCACTGTGAAACGTTCTATTGCTAAACACCAATCCGAGAGAAGAAAGCGAGGTACGCTTTCATTGACGAAACCTGTGTATGTCACAGAAATTTTTCATATAGCCCTACTCTGTACGCAAAACATGTTCTACTCTACAGTGAAAGGGTGAATGAATTGAATGCAATTTTTATCTTCCACCTACGCATTACATAAATGGAAAAAGGTAGAATTATCAAATTTATACAAGTGTCAAATACTGAATTAAATGCGACATTTCATTCAGAAAAAAAAATCCGTAAAATAAAACGTTGCTTCCTTAATAAACGATTTCTCTAACAGAATAAAAAACAGTGATCAAAATGGTTTACTCCTTTTATAGCAATTCAGTGCCTTTGTCTGTTGTGAATATTACGATCCTACTAATAATTCTTGTATAATTTTATACGCCTACGAGTTGGGACAGAAAACGTTACTAATAAACCATGAATAAGCGATGGATGTTTAAGCAGTATGTATCTTTACATGGAAATTGCTTTGCTGTAGTTATACACACGAAACTTCCTGTTTTTAAGCGTTGGATACAGAGAAAAAATGGCCGCCTCTCTAACAGCTGTTAGTATCGATTGTCATTTTATGACGACGGTTGTCTAAAAACCACAGAAAAACAAATCAAATAGCACAGACAAATTAGAATAATATTGCTGTAGCTGTACTCTTTGATCAATATATAGCACAGTAATCGATCAGGCCCAGTTGTACTATCGATACTTAAAGCACACTATCGGATGCAATAAAAAATCTCAGTTATTCTTTATCTTTCGTAATAAAATAATGACGTAACTATGATGTAGCTTTATAACAGAACAAGTATATAAGGAACCTAATATAGTAACTTCGATAAAAATTAGAAGACTTGGATGGGTAGATCACTTAACTAGAATGGAGGACGAAAGAATGGCGAAGATGATCTTAACAGAAACACTGGAGGGAAGGAGAGATAGGGGTCGTCCCATTACTAGTACGAAAGACGAAACTGGTAATTGGGATTAGGTACAATAGTCTATAGTGCGATAATATGCACAAAATAACTGAAGCCTGTATCTAAATGAACGGCCACCATTTTCAAAAATGTGTTCAAATATCCATAACATGGATTATTTTTATGATTATTTTTCATTTTAACTTCATTCTCTATATTGTATGCTGTAGACAAAAAGACAAAGTATATGATTATGTCTCCTGACGAGAATATTGTAGGCCTACGAAATGGAAATATAAAAATTGGAAATTTATCTTTTGAAGAGGTTGAAAAATTCAAATACCTAGGAGCAACAATAACAAATATAAATGATACTCGGGAGGAAATTAAACACAGAATAAATATGGAAAATGCCTGTCATTATTCGGTTGAGAAGTTTTATCATCCATTCTCTTGTGAAAAAATCTGAAAGTTAGAATTTATAAAACAGTTATATTACCGGTTGTTCTATATGGTTGTGAAACTTGGACTCTCACTTTGAGAGAGGAACATAGGTTAAGGGTGTTTGAGAATATGGTGCTTAGGAAAATATTTGGGGCTAAGAGGGATGAAGTTACAGGAGAATGGAGAAAGTTACACAACACAGAACTGCATGCATTGTATTCTTCATCTGACAAAATTAGGAACATTAAATCCCGACGTTTGAGATGGGTAGGGTATAAAGCACGTATGGGCGAATCCAGAAATGCATATAGAGTGTTAGTTGGGAGGCCGGAGGGAAAAAGACCTTTAGGGAGGCCGAGACGTAGATGGGAGGATAATATTAAAATGGATTTGAGGGAGGTGGGATATGATGATAGAGACTGGATTAATCTTGCACAGGATAGGGACCTATGGCGGGCTTATGTGAGGGCGGCAATAAATCTCCGGGTTCCTTAAAAGCCAGTAAGTAAGTAATGCACTGTAGACAGTATAATATACACTGCATAATGAATACGTTCGCATGGATAGCTCAGTTCGTGACTATAGTTAATACAGTAGAGAATTTTTATTAAACAAAAACCTAATGAAAATGATCAAACTCAAAATTGCGATATTTCCTAGTTTACGTAAATGGATGAATTACTTTTCTTCCCTCCTATACGTAATAAATTGATGTGTTTGTATTTTAAGCCAGTATCATCGAACTCCAGTCGCGGAAGGGGATAGCAAACGGTGTTTCCGGTTCTCAACCGTTAATCCAAAGGCATAGCCAGGTTAATATTAGAAATTTTAGTAAAAAATAAAATGATGTCGGTGTAGCAACAACTTTGAAAGTCAACATTTTCGTAGACAAAAGTTTTAATTACTTCAAATGGCTGGTACATTGAAAATCTCACATTTCATGCGACTTCTTGCTTCCCAGTAGCGATCCTCGACTTAATCTTCCTTGGTCGCACATGTGCTTACCCAGCAATATCCGACGACAAATAGACAGGTCTGTTGGAGTCCATTCCATCTACTTCACAACTTCTGTGAACTCGATGTATTTAGTCGATTTTAGTGCCGAATATGTCTGCTAATCTCGTAAGTTTGACAGAAGATGTGTTTAACCTGGCTTACATTTCGGATGTAATATTAGCATGCCAACTACGTGCACACAATAATGATTATGACAGTAGGAAGCCAGACAAGTTCATTATAGTAATTGCCAAGCGGCTGTGAAGTATAGTCCCTTCCACTGCCGAATGTCACAAAAAAACCTCTCCATATTTAACATGCTAATTGATTGCTGGATTATTTAGCGGTGAGGATGGCTTTTAGTGTCGAACGACATGAATTGCAATGAGCTGAACTTGTCCGGTGAAGCTTTAAAGCAAAAGTGTCCGCCTCCTCTACATGGGAACGTATTGAATCCGATTCCAGTTTATCTTAACGCAGTTCCAGCGTCCTCTGTGCTAATAACTAAATTAAACCTCGCTGCACGGTTCAACTTGTTAGTTGAACACAAAGCACAGAGAGAAACTGCGAAAACTGTTTGATATTCTACACTGAAGCGTGAAATTAACTGCGACTTCCACTTCTTTGCCAGGAAATTGGAATGTTTATGTTTATTGATAATGTTTGGGAAATCTCTACCCGTAACCTCAAAAACATTAACGAATCCAATAACAAGTTTGAAAATTCTATGTTTTCATTTTATGATGAATTCTCCATCATTAGATATTAATTTTGTTTATTATGCCAATCATAGTCTCTGTTGTATCGTTGAAATAATTCTTTCTTTTTTTATATAATTTTCAGACGTTCAAATTAATAATTCTTTCAATTTTCCTCTGGCAGGAGTCTGAGAAATTATTATTTCATTAAAAGTAATCGTACCACTTTCGATTTCGTGGAAGGGATATTTGAATTGTTCTCAGACTCTAAAGTTGAGACTTTATCATTACTTTTATTTCTAAAGTTTATTAGATACAAATATATTATCATTTATCAAACGTTAAGTAGAACATAACAGATAAAAATATACATTCCGATTCGTTTGGGTATGGATGATATTAATTTATTATTATAAAGCTATTATGATCGTAGGAAAAATTTCTTGCTGGTTATATTATGATTAAAAGATGGGAGTTCCCAAATACGACAATCAACAATGCATAATCTGAAAGGACAAATGAAAACCGTAGATGATTAAAATGGCTACTACAAATCAACAGCGGGTACAATGTATTCTTTGGTATGCTACATTTGAGAGTGTTAAGAGTTCAAAGGGAATTTCGACGTGAGTATGGTGTGCATAATGTACCTAAATACGATTCCATAATGTTGTGGTGTCGAACATTTGTAGAAACAGGTTCTGTGTTAAAAAAACATTCAGAAGATCGTAGGCGGAACCCAGTACGAGAAGCAGCTATCTCTTGGCTTGGCCCCCAAACTCCCCAGATCTAACCTCTTCTGACTTCTTCGTGTGGGGTTTTGTTAAACACAATATCTATTCACAAAAACTCAGGAACATTGATGATCTGAGAGTAAAAATTACTCAAGCTTTTCAAGAAATCACCCCTCTTATGTTACAACGGACATGGGCTGAATTGCATCACCGTTATGAGTTGTGCAGGGTGCGCAATGGGGGTCATGTTGAGCTCTGAGGAGTCTCCCATCTTTCAGAGTTGTATGCACAGATTTTCAACAAATAAAGTTCAGTAGTAAATAGTTTAAAGTATTTTATTTTATCCATACCGAAACATATCACTCTGTATTATAGAATTTCATATAGGGGTGATGTCACATATCATCTGCGAGTCGTTATTTACTATGAATTCCGTTTCATTTCATTCAGGTCTTTCACTACAAATCCACCGTTCACCATTTCCTTCCAGTGCATCCTTCAGTAGGCAGTTTCTTCTTAGTCAGTCACGCAAGTATTTTTTTTTTTCACTTCCTGATCAGTTTCAGCATCATTCAATCTTCACCCACTGTTTCTATCACAGCTTAATTTCTTATTCTGTCTGTCCATTTCACACGCTCCATTCTTCTCCATGTCCACATTGCAAATGCTTCTAGTCGTTTCTCTTTACTTTGTCGCAATGTCCATGTCTGTGCCCTGCACAACGCCACACTCCACACAAAGTACTTCACTAGCCTCTTCTTTATTTCTCTTTCCAAAGGTCCGCAGAAAATGCCCTTTTTCTATTTAAGATGGATATCATGAATTTGGTGTCAAAAATCGATTTTTTGTTAATATATTTTTCGTAATCAACATAAGGTAATTTACATTGTATATAAATGCTATTATACACTATGTCACTTCGGAATATGTATTATATGTCTTTCTTCAGAATTGGTTGTTGTTGGCGCCTTTTGTTTTGTTTCCTCTGGGGGTGTGTTTGTGTAGTGTAATGTGGAGTCAAAAGAGTGCATATGTTCTGAAATTGAGTTGTGTGCTGAGAATTTTATTTGGATGTGTTTTTGTGTATCTGTATATTTCGTATTGTTCTAGTGTGTTTAGTTTCTGGCTTTTTGGTTGGATGTGTAGAATTTCCATGTCTGTGTTGATGACTCTGTAGGTGTGGTTAGCATTTGAGATGTGTTCTGCATATGATATTTGGTACATACTTCTTTTATTCTAGGAAATTTTTCTCTGGAATAGAAATTTGTTGTTTTGTTGGTATTTGAAAGATATGTCTACAAATTTCTATAAAAGCATCTTTAAAATTCATAATATTTTATATTTCAATTCTAAAAGTCAATATGAAAATTGTGTTCCTGACTTTTTTCAGTTGGTTATTTAATGCCACTGTATCAACTACTGGGTTATTTAGCGTCGATGGGATTGATGATAGCGAGATTGTATTTGGAGGGATGAGGACGATGATCCGCCATAGATTACCTGATATTCGCCTTATGATTGTGGAAAATCTCGGAAAAAACACAACCAGGTAATCAGTCCAAGCTAGAATCGAACCCACGCCCGAGGGAAACTCCAGATCGGCAGGCAAGCGTCTTAGTCGACTGAGCTACGCTTGTGGCTCCGGATATTACAAAGCACGTGCTTTTGAGATCAAAATGCCACAGAAATTTGTAACAATTTTTTTAAAATGGCTGAGATATATAGGTCCTACCTATTTTAGTGAATTAAGCCTACAGTATCATGCTTTATTTTTAAATTTGGAACTTATTTTTTTTTTAATTTACGTTCTTAGAGCAATGATATTTCTACTTTAAAAAACAATAAAAATTGTGCATCAACTATTAAAAACAATATGTTAAACTGACAAACCTTAAAAAATCTCACATAAACCAATGTTTGTCACTTAATAACAAAAGGCTCTTTGATTCACACGCTCGTATTAGGTTAAGCGACTTCTTCCGTCAGGGACAACACTATTCAGTACTGACCCAGTGCTCTGAGAGGATCCTGATGTTCCCTTTTGGTTAAGTACGAGGCGCATCCAGAAAGTAAGTTTCCCGATTTTTTTCCCTTGAAATTAAACGTAATTAGTTGTGTCAATTGCGCATGCGTAACAGATCTATGACGTATCAATCATATGCCAGCCGGACAGGTCCCGCCTGGTGCCAGTAGCGTCGCAGCAGTGGTCCGAAATGGAAGCTCTTATTCCTTCCCCCGCCACCTGCGAGGTTCGGTCGGTGATAAAGTTCTTTAATGCACAAAGCATTGCGCCAATTGAAATTCATCGGCAGTTCTATCAGGTCTATGGGCCGAAAATCATGAGTAAGCAGATGGTGCGTCGCTGGTGTAGACAGTTTTCCGAAGGTCGTCAAAGTGTCCATGATGAAGAGCGCAGTGGGCGACCGTCCCTCATCAATGATGATCGTGTTGAGCTGGTGCGGCAGTGCGTCATGGAGAACCGTCGCTTCACGATTACGGAGCTGAGCAGCCATTTTCCGCAGATATCGCGATCCTTGTTGCATGAGATTGTCATTAAGCACCTGCTGTTCAAAAAAGTGTGTGCCAGGTGGGTGCCGAAAAACCTGACACCCGAACACAAAATGCAACGTTTAGGAGCAGCACTGACATTTCTGCAACGGTATCACGATGACGGCGACGAGTTCCACGACAGGATCGTCACGGGCAATGAGACTTGGATTTCGCATTTCACCCCGGAAACCAAGCAGCAGTCAATGCATTGGCGGCATAGTGGATCTCCGGTCAGGACGAAATTCAAACAGACGCTGTCGGTACGGAAAGTGATGTGCACGGTGTTCTGGGACAGGAAGGGCATTCTGCTCATTGACTTCCTTCCAAGAGGTGAAACAGTGAACGCTGACCGTTACTGTGAAACACTGCGAAAATTGCGACGTGCCATTCAAAACAAGAGGCGTGGAATGCTTACTGCAGGTGTTGTGCTCCTCCATGACAATGCTCGTCCACATACGGCTCGGCGCACAGCAGCTGTTTTGACGGAATTTGGCTGGGAGTTGTTTGATCATCCACCCTACAGTCCTGATCTTGCTTCCAGCGATTTCACGTTTTCTTGCACCTCAAGAAATTCCTGCCCTCCGGTGAGCGTTTTGGCAACGACGAAGAGCTGAAGACGTCTGTCACACGCTGGTTCCATTCACAGACGGCAGAGTTCTACGACAGAGGGATACAAAAGTTGATCCCACGATACGACAAGTGTCTCAATTCTGATGGTGGCTATGTTGAAAAATAGCTGAAACATTGCTGTACCTGTTGCCAATAAACATTTTTCTGAAAGTGTGTGTTCTTTGTTTTTTAAATAGAGAAACTTACTTTCTGGATGCGCCTCGTATTTGTGAGTTATGCGGTTCAATACTTGTGTCCGAATAGAACTATTGTAGGCCTACCAATACTTAATTGAATCTTCGTTGCGTGGTTTGCGTTTACTGCTGTAATGCGTGGGCTGGCACACACAAGATAATGGCTTCATTAAAGATCGGACTCCTCTCTCCTTCCTTCGTGGAACTTTTCTTCTTGTGAACTTTCTTCCCGTGCTGAAGCAGGTAAACATTAAATGAGAAAGATCTCATCCATCGAAATAGAGTTAGGAAATGATCGCCGATACGGGACAGTAGGCGTGTACCAATTTGTGGCCGCTGTTGATTTGTAGTATCTATTTTAATCATCTACGGTTTTCATTTGTCCTTTCAGATTATGCATTGTTGATTGTCGTGTATGGAAACTCCCATCTTTTAATCATAATATAACCAGCAAGAAATTTTTCCTACTATCATAATAGCTTTATAATAATAAATTAATATTATCCATACCCAAACGAATCGGAATGTATATTTTTATGTGTTATGTTCTACTTAACGTTTGATAAATGATAATATATTTGTATCTAATAAACTTTAGAAATAAAAGTAATGATAAAGTCTCAACTTTAGAGTCTGAGAACAATTCAAATATCCCTTCCACGAAATCGAAAGTGGTACGATTCTTTTAATGAAATAATAATTTCTCAGACTCGTGCCAGAGGAAAATTGAAAGAAACATTAATTTGAACGTCTGAAAATTATAAAAAAAAGAAA
This sequence comes from Periplaneta americana, assembly GCF_040183065.1. Taxonomy (NCBI): domain Eukaryota; kingdom Metazoa; phylum Arthropoda; class Insecta; order Blattodea; family Blattidae; genus Periplaneta; species Periplaneta americana. The sequence goes on along the minus strand of NC_091129.1, from coordinate 130,887,708 downwards.
GAATTATTTCAACGATACAACAGACCAATTTGGGTCAGTAGATCTTTAGCGTCTCTACACCACGGACCAACGGTCTCAACTGCAAAAGCGACGAAGATGTAATTTGATGTTAAATGTTCATATCGACGTCGTTTAGCATGATAAGCAGATTCAGCAGCTGATCCAGCACAATCGACAGAGATTTTAAATGGGAAAGGGCTAATGTATCTACACATGTAAAATCCCATATGAGTGATTTACGTTTCGACCAAGAAATTAATGTCAAACCGTCAGGTCGTTTACCATCCGACCGACTAATACCAGATGTTCAAGAAGAGCTGGAATGTCACAGGAGGTTAAAGAACTAATATATTCGAAATTTCAGCATCTCCTCCGCTTAATAATAATAATAATAATAATAATAATAATAACAATAATTTTTATTTATTTATTTATTTATTTCGAATATTAATGTGCAAAACAACAGCACAAAGCCAATTACAGTTTAGCACAAATAAAAAACAAAACAAAACAGAACAAATGATTATGAGAATGAATGACAGAAATGGCAGTGAGATGAAATACAATCAATATAATGGTCAACATCAGCCATTCACCAAATACAACAAAATAAATGGCAATATCTAACAAATAATAAAAGATATTAAATAACAAGTAAGGAATATCATGCATAAGTAAAATCAAATCAGATCTTGCAAATTGGCACTTTTAATACACCTGGCTATTGGAGAAAGGGATTTAAATAATTTAGTGAAGAAAATTCTTTGACCACGAAAACCTTTCACGGGAATTCTAAGGTAGGTGTTATGTATAAAAGAATCACAATCAATGACACCATTAATAGCATTATTAAAGAAAGTGTAATCAATATCCTGACGTCTCGAATACAGACTGGTACAGTTAAAATATTTACTAGATAGTTCATAATTTAAAGAAGAGGAGTTGGGTACAAATCTGAACGCACAAAGAGAAATGAATTTTCTTTGGATATTTTCTAGTTTAGCTGAATCAGTAGACGTAATAGAGTTCCACGCAACAGATGCATATTCTAACTTAGATCTTACTAAAGCATAATATAATGGAATAATAATAATAATAATAATAATAATAATAATAATAATAATAATGTCATACTGAGCATTATATTTCTGCAAATAAAAACACCAAGGTGTCCCGAAACTTTTGTAAAACTATTCTCGTCGGTCCTTGATGAAGTGCTAAATCCACAGCTATTATAGCAAATTCTTAAAAGCAGAAATCGTTAGACGTTTAGCAGCTGAAGTGATATTAGTTGGCTGATTGGAGATTCTCTCCATGCAAAACAGCAGCAGTCTCTTCACCTGGAAGAAAGCGGATCATGGAATCGACCTCCGGGTGTGATGATATGGTCGGAGGAATGCATTTTAATTTTCCTCTCAGAGGCGCAATTCAGAAAATGCGAGAGGGAGAAACTCGGCACCGAAATAGGGTCTCCTCGCCAGTCGATACTACGCGCCTGCTAATAGGCCGCCCTCCAGTCACACAGGGTTTAGTAGTACGACCGACCACCGCTTTTCAGAAACCTATGCAAATGAGCTTGTGGACTTGCGTCAATGCAAGTTACCATGCCAACAATTTCTTTGCCCTTCTATATCAGACGATTCTTTGTGGTTACATCGATTATTGTATGCTCACATGAAAAAAAAATGATCATGGAAATAATTTCAATTTCAATTTTTTTCGTCCTCTAGATAAAATATAATTTATATAGTACATGTAAATAGTAAAGGACAATATTACGATATGCATTAAATGTAAATTATTTAAAATCCTACATACAATAATATAATTACATAATTATATATTAGGCCGTCACAATTGTACACAACTTAAACATGTACTAGTGGCTTGTGCAGCAAATGCTGCAAACTAAGTCCATAAGAAGTTAAAATAAAAATTGTTCAGATTTATTTTCAACTAGACGTACCCGTGCGCTCCGCTGCACCCGTTAGAAATAAATATAAAGTAATTACATAATTGAAATAGGACAATTGATCCAGGGAACATTCGTGTTTGATAGAAGGATAAATCGTTTAATATCTTACTTAATTTAAATTGCATCCAAATAATTAAAATGCGATCATTTTGGTCCAGAGACACTCATTTGGTGCAATGACAATTCCTTTAACATATTTCTTAATTTTTATTACATGCAACCATAGCTTAATGAAGATTGACATCATTTAGATTTAATGTGTATATTTTATTTTACTTGTTATAGGTTTCCATTGAATTATGGTAATAACTTAATTTTAACCCTTGTCTTCTACGTATTCAGTAAATGGCGCTTGGCCCACTATGGTTCTGAATCCTTCAAATAACTTAAATTATATTATATAATATTACAAATATATATCAGAAGTTACTGTAATAACATTATAGCCTTATGTCCATCTAGAGAAACTACACTTTCCAATGGTGAAATAATAATTAATTATACAAATCGGTTAATTTAGCTTCCGATATTACTTCATACAAACACAGAAACATTCTCTGTAGGCTATCTTTCATAGCTTTCGATTGTTGTTGTCCAAGGCCCCTTATAGACGAAGTCATTTGTTTTTTAATTCATTACACGGCCTTAGATGGCAGTTATTTTAATTTTAAAACTCGTTTATCTCATTAAATATCAGTCCTATCAAAATTTTTGAGGGAATAAAACGTATCGCACATTACTTTTAAAGAAACTTTTGTTATGTAACATTTTTCATAAAAATCAATAATAAGCGAGATACTTCGATTTATTTAATTCAAGCCCCCTTATAACCTCCCTTTTAAATAATGTATTTTGAATGCCATATAGCCTAAAATCTAAGTTACAAAGAACTTAATTTATATTCCAATTTTCATCGAAATCCGTTTAGCCATTACCGCGTGAAAAGGTAACAAACATACAGACAGACAGACAGATATACAAACAAAAATTTCAAAAAAGCGATTTTCGGTTTCAGGGTGGATAATTATATATGTTAGGACCAATTATTTTTGGAAAATCGAAAATTACCAGAAAAATTTCGGCTACAGATTTAATATTAGTATAGATGAAGAATATCAGACATTTTGAAAGTTATTTGCTTCCATAATAGTGAAACATACTCCCTCTGAATGTTTTTTTATATTATTACTTTATGCAAGTTTTATATTTTTGAGTAACATATAGCCATTACTCAGTATATTATAGAAATGAAGATCTAATTTAAATAAAATATTCTTTCTCTGCGTCTACTTACATAAAACTCCAAAAGGTTTCATTTTCTTATTATCAATATAGCATTAATGTGCATAATCAATGACATTCACAAAATTGCATTAACTATAATAATATTTCATTTTTAATGGTAATAATTCATAAAACATTCTTAACGTTTGTAGTTCTTAATATCCAATACACAGCTGTACTCGGAAAACTACAGACCAGAGAATCAGAACTGTAAATTATTTTGTGCGAGATCGTGCGTATTTGCTTGTTTTCCGCACAGAACCAATACGCGGTAAGTGTGAAATACCTCATTCAGTATTCCCAACGTAACACACATAACAATTTCCCTCTTCTTACCGCTTAAGTGCGACATTCATTTTACTGCTTTAGGCTTTTAGCATATTATTTTTAGAGACGTTTAACATAGTAATAATTATAAATTGGAAACTTACCACTGCAATTTCACCTAAATTGCAATGTTAATTATTGTTTTTAAATATTTGCAAAAATTAAGTAAATTCTATTACTCCACGAAACTTATTGCATTCCTGATACAAATAACATTAAGGAAGCCGTGAAAAAATCAACGAGATTCCAGATGCCGATGTTATTACTGCAATATGTTATATAAATAATATTGTTAAAATATTAAAATGAAAAATAAATCATTACATAACTTTACCGTTTGTTTTAAGTTCGCATTTATAGACTGGGGGAAAAAAAAGACAGACGTATATCACGGCCTGCTGGAGTATAGTAAACACAGAAAACATTTTACAGCAACAATGTTGAAGAAAGATATTTTGGTGTTCCGAAGTTGGCGCCATTAAACAGAAACCAACATGGAGATTTCATTGCAACTAATTAGAAATTCATCTTTCAGGTATGTAATAAATGATCTTCGCACAAAATAATGTACGATATACGAGCGGTATGTTTGTTTTCATGTTTTCGGAAATTAAAAAAGCTCAACTACGTTTCGCTTTTTCAATCTTTTCCTCGACCATGAAAACGTCAACATACCGCTCTTGTAACGTATATTACTATTTTATACGTTATCAAAAAATTACACAAATGAAGATCGACATATTGGCATTATAATATGTCAGAGACTCTGAGCCATCTGAACTCTAAATATGTCCAGCAATCCTGCAGGTCACGGCCTTCGTGTAATAGCCTACTGTTTATTGTAGTGTGTGTTTTGTTTTATTCTCAAATGCAATTAGTTCTCAAAACTGACGAAAAATAGATTTTGGAAAATAGGAAAATTATATAGGAAAATTAATGCTTCACTGAAAGTTACTATTTTTCTGGAAATCCTTGGACGCCAAGCTTCAAAATGATGGGTGTTTGATTAAAATCTATTCAGCCATTTTCCCGTAATTTCCATTACCAGTCCAAATTATATATATATATATATATATATATATATATATATATATATATTATAGTACAGGTATGCATTTACATTACCCCATACAAGGTTCTTTATGAGTATTAACATTATTTATTGATATTAGGTATTCTTTTAATTTGCGTTCAAACGCATTTTGGGAATTTATACTCTTTATATTTTCTGGTAGTTTGTTAGTACCTCCCGAATTGAAAGGCAGATTTTTAAAAAAATAAATAAAAAAACAAGTTATATGTTATAAAGACCTCGGGACAACATCCTCTGTCGGCGATGCCACAGAGAGCCAGAAACACTTGCACATGTCCTGGGCTCTTGTCCGCATGGTGAAGTACTCCGTAACTCACGACACCATAGAATTCGTTCGATGATCGCCGAACAGTTTAGATCAATAAATTTTCAAGTGTTCGAAGAAGTTCACGGACTGGCAGACAATGGCAGTACAAGAAGAATAGACATGATTGCCATCCCGCCAATTAACAACAATGGCTACATCATCGATCCCACCGTTAGATTTGAAAAACAAAAGAGCCAACCTGAAGATGTAAATAGGGTAAAAAACGACATCTATGTACGTACCGTTCCATATTTCATGGACAAATACGGTCTACAACAAATTGAAGTAATAGGCCTTATGGTTGGAGCGCGCGGAACTATTCCCGGTTTCTTCTTCCAGACCTGGCAACGTTTCGGCCTACAGAGGAAGGCAATTGATGACATCGTTCTTGCAGCTCTGAGAAGATCAATATTTATACTCCGCAACCATTTCTGCGGTCAACAATGATCTTCAACTAATTAATTAGTAGCTACTTATTTATCCAGTCATTTCTTGTCGTTGCTGTAAGACTCTCTTCAACTTAAACATATGTATATTATTTATACTTCCAACTGCCTATTGCTCAATATGCTCTGTCTCTGTGGCAGCCTGTTAATACAGGGAGCTGTTATCTTTTCAAAAATACGGGGCATAATTTCAGGTATGTATTTCCCACATGTAGACAATCAAAATAGTTCATTACAACATGTGTCCGGAAATGCTTCATTTCCGAGTTATGGCCTTTACAACATTGAAATTCACCGGAACGTTTTTCTTTCCGCAGGTCGTTGTCATTACTGAAAATGTTCAAAATGTCCACCTCCTGCTTGAATACAGACCTCACATCGATGTCTCATTGACCTGCGAACACGATCCCAAACTCCAGGAGTATTGCGTATGTCCTCTGAACATGCCACAATTCGATTCCGAAGGGATTCCAAATCAGGCACCGGAGACGAATAAACCAATGATTTTAAATGGCCCCACAAGTAGAAATCGAGAGGGTTCAGATCAGGTGAGCGTGGAGGCCAAGCAATTGGGCCATCTCTACCTATCCATCGATCAGGAAACCTTCGATCCAAGTACCGGCGAGCCGTACGAATGAAGTGTGCAGGAGCGCCATCATGCAAGAAGACGATTGATCAGTGGAGTGTCTTCTAAAACATGAGGTATGGTTCCGGTGAATTTCAATGTTGTGAAGGCCATAACTCGGAAATAAAGCATTTCCGGACACATGTTGTAATGAACTATTTTGATTGTCTACATGTGGGAAATACATACCTGAAATTATGCCCCGTATTTTTGAAACACCTGTATATATATATATATATATATATATATATATATATATATATATATATTGCATTATAAATAAATGAATTCAAAAAATATTCTGATGAAAAAAGCGTAGATAGTAAAAATAAAGCAAATTAACAAACATCAAAAAGTGCCAATGCTGTTCTAAAAATTCATATCGTCTGTCTAGGATCTCTGCTGAAAATGTTAAAACAGAGCATACGCGGATAACATCATTTCAAAGAACGTAATATAACGCCGGTCGTATTGCATGTTGGCGCCGAGAAGAATCATATTTCAAATAATGTAATGAAATATATTCCATTGCCATCGGAACATGGCACATACATCACTGAGGTGGGGCATCGCCATTCAGAAAGCACGTAGGCATGACAGACTCCAATAGCCAGCCCTTAATCTGTAGAGTTCCACCTCTACCCGTCGTTACCCTCTTATAGACTTAGGTATCCCATTATACGAAAGTATTCTTTAATACACGTGATTTGTTTCCCTCTTGTATGATGTTTGGCCTAATGTTCTTTATTGATATATTATTTTTATATCCCAGTGTGGGTTATACGAACCGTTTTAAGCACAGCATTTGGCACATTAAAGCAAACAGAAAACAAATTGCATAACAACAGTTTTTACACGCATGGGCTTAAATATTAAAATTATTTGAAATTTAATGCAGCATTTAAACACTCTTTTTGCATGATAGGTAGGCCTATTCATAAATTAAAAAAAAAATAATCTAAAATCAAATACACATATTTGATGTGATAGCCAGCTCCTTTTAAGATAATATTTATATTCTAGTTATGTTTGCATGTTCATAGTCACTGAATTATTCTTCTGTCAAAATGCTTATTTTATAATACATATAATTATCTACTCTTAATTAGTTTTTGGGGCGGTCAGAGGATAAAATCTTGATATATAGGCCTACTTCTGTCAGGGATGATTTGAGAACTTCTATAAAGGTAAATACAGATTTTCCCCAACCATAAAGCAAATGTCAGATAATCTTTTGGCGAATCCTCTCATTACATCTCGACAAAATATTGTAAAAAATTGTAGAAATTGTACAAAATTGTGGAAAATTGTAAAATATTGTAGAAAATTGTAAAAAATTGTAGAAAATTGTATAAATTGTAAAAAATTGTAGAAAATTGTAAAAAATTGTAGAAAATTTGCAAAATTGTAAAATTGTAAAATTTGTAAAATATTGTAAAAAATGTAAAAAAATTGTAAAAATTGTAAAAAAAATGTGTAAACATTGTAATTGTAATTTGTAATCTTGTAAAATTTTGACTTGTTCCACATCTTGAAGCCTCATTTCTAATGTAAGATCTATGGAATATAGCTTATAGTAATAAATGAAATGAAAACAGAGTGAACCGTAAGTAATATCATTAATTTCAGGAGGTTATTCTTTGAGAAAATGCAAACGAAAAAGTTTAATACAATTTTGTTCGTTTTTGTTTCCTTTACGAGTTAAAACTTGTTTTATATGAAATATTTCATTCCATGTTTTGGGAAAGCCATTGATTTAATTCCCAATATGCTCAGTCAGTTTAAGAGAGCAGGGTATTATGGTAATAAATTATTATTGAAAGAATGTTAGATTTGTCCTTTAAATGTACAGAAATTTGATCCGAATAAATATAAATTTTCGTTCTGCAAAGGAATTTCAAAATGTTACATTTGTTCGGATTCAATTTCTGCAAATTTGAAGGACAAAGCTAAAATTCTTTCAATAATTTATTATCATAATACACTGCTCTCTTAAATTAAGTAAGTGTATTGTGAATTCAATCAATGGCTTTCTCAAAACACACTATGAAATGTTTCACATAAAACAATTTTTATCTCAAATAGGAAGCAAAACGAGCAAAACTGTATTCAACTTTATTGTTTACAACATCTCAAAGAATAATCCCTTGAAATTAATGATATTACTTACGGTTCATACCGTATATCTGGGTCAGGACTGGTGAAACTACTATCGTGCTGAGAATGGAATACCTCACAAGCATAGTTGTTCTATTATAACTTACAGATTCTGAAGATAAGCGTGCGAGTGGTGATAAAACTGCATTATCTCTATGACTAACAATACATACAGAGCATTCCTATGCAGCAGGTTCCACTACGGTCTCTACCTAACAAAATCTGTTGGAGGGCGGCGATTGGTCATGCGCTGGCTTCTCTTATCAGACCGGTCCCACTCCCGGTTTCTGGTACACCTCAGTTAACTCTCAGTTACTTAACTGCTCTTATAAATTTAACAGCACTGATAACTTTCACGGTCAGCGCGTCAGGCCGCGAAACCAGGTGGCCCGGGTTCGATTCCCGGTCGGGGCAAGTTACCTGGTTGAGGTTTTTTCCGGGGTTTTCCCTCAACCCAATATGAGCAAATGCTGGGTAACTTTCGGTGCTGGACCCCGAACTCATTTCACCGGCATTATCACCTTCATCTCATTCAGACGCTAAATAACCAAAGATGTTGATAAAGCGTCGTAAAATAACCTAGTAAAATAAATAAAATAAAAAAATTACTTTCATGAGTTTCCGGAAAGTTAAATGTTGATTTATCAGCGCTTGTAACTAACACTTGAGGTAACTTCAAGTATCTACTGTCGTCCATAGATGTCTCCATTAGTATTTTGATAGTGATTTTTCTTATTTATAGTTACTTTTGTTTGCAGAAGTTTTCAGTAGTAATATGGTTGATGGGTACACAGTAAGCTCTATACTAGTAGATGTGTGATAAACGACCGTAATTACGAGGGCAGTTAACAGAAAGAAAACACAGTTCTTTGGAAAAAATTATTGGAGCAGACACAGCAGTTTGAGCTATTTTTCAACATATTCCCCACAGGAATTGAGACATTCGTCATAGTATCATGATTTCATTTTGTTGAATTTTTGACCGATAAGCAGAGTACAATAGGTTTTGGATTGAAAGGGACCGTTTGATGCTTATCTACTAATATAGTATAATATGTTACAATTTATTCATCATGAACGTTTTCGGCATATTTATGCCATCTTCAGATATTAAACTTTATCTTTGTACATGCTTAATATATGCCACAATGGTGAAACATGTGTAAAAGCGAAGTAATCGTTGTGTGCTATTGTTAACACACAACCATAGTACGCTGATACCAAATAACATCACTGCACTTCAACTGTTAGTGGCTGAAAACCAGACAACACAAATCACTACAAACGCACAGATTAATTGTTTTAATGTGTTTTATTGAAAATGTAACTAGTGATTGACATTAATGACATTCACCTTTGAATTTTATCAAGCATCATCTACTAGTGTGTTAAAGCTACGTTTTATATTTCTGTTTTAGTTGTTCCATTCTTTCAGTGTGTATTTAATTGTTTTAATGTGTTTTATTGAAAATGTAACTAGTGATTGACATTAATGACATTAACCTTTGAATTTTATCAAGCATCATCTACTAGTGTGTTAAAGCTATGTTTTATATTTCTGTTTTAGTTGTTCCATTCTTTCAGTGTGAATTTAATTGTTTTAATGTGTTTTATTGAAAATGTAACTAAGTGATTGACATTAATGACATTCACCTTTGAATTTTATCAAGCATCATCTACTAGTGTGTTAAAGCTATGTTTTATATTTCTGTTTTAGTTGTTCCATTCTTTCAGTGTGTATTTAATTGTTTTAATGTGTTTTATTGAAAATGTAACTAAGTGATTGACATTAATGACATTCACCTTTGAATTTTATCAAGCATCATCTACTAGTGTGTTAAAGCTATGTTTTATATTTCTGTTTTAGTTGTTCCATTCTTTCAGTGTGTATTTAATCGTTTTAAAGTGGTTTATTTGAAAATGTAACTAAGTGATTGACACTAATGACATTCACCTTGAATTTTACTAAGCATCATCTGCTAGTGTGTTAAATTTTTACACTTCTGTTTCAGTTGTTCCATTCATTCAGTGTGTGTGTTTTAATTCATTACGAAGTGACAGTGTATAATCAATAGCTGTATGAACATTGTGATCCATAAGTTCATTTAAATAGCACACAACGATTACGTCGCTTTTACTCATGTTTCACCATTGTGGCATTTAAGCATGTACAAAGATAAAGTTTAATATCTGAAGATGGCATAAAAATGCCGAAAACGTTCATGATGAATAAATTATAACATATTAATACTATATTAGTAGATAAGCATCAGACGCCCCCATTCAATCCAAAACCTAAAAACATATTATCATGAGATCGACAGAGAGGTGTAGACGGCTGTCAAAAGCTGGTTTAGATCCCAGGCGGCTGACTTCTACGACACAAGGATATAAAAATTGATCCCATGGTATTACAAATGTCTCAATTCCAATGGGAGATATGTTGACAATAGCGCAACAATTGCTGTATCTGTTTGAAGAAATCTTTCCATGCAATTGTGTTTTTTTCTGTAAACGGTCCCAGGAAAAATCACTTTCTGGAGGGCCTCGTAATTGCGGTCGAATAGCCAAAATTTGTATAAGCACTTCTTTTGACATTATTAACATGGTGGAAGAAAAAAAAAATAACTTTTTTATCTGCCCCCATCAGAATGTTTGCTTGTAAGTTCACCACGTGTCGCTGAAGAAGATTGATCCTAAAAGAAAATAAATTATATATAACAGGCTGGGCATCGGGAGCGGATCCAGACTCTAAACGGGAAGTTTAATATTCATCCGTCACTGAATCAACGCTGCGCGGTGTTCGGCGGGGAAAAAAGGGGATGAAGAGAAATCATATGGCTCCCCGTGAGAGAGTAGAATCCGCTCTTGCTGCCCAGCCCTGATATATAACACGAACTGGTCTCAATGAGCATAACGCGTTGATGATGAAGATTGGCACTACAAGCTTGCACAGAACATCGGATGCCTGTACAGATTTGCGTTGAAAGATGCATATATCTACTTTAAAGGGTATGAAACGAGTCTGCAGTATGAGAACCATTTGGCTGATGATTAAAATGCGTATGAATTCATACAAAATGAATTGAATCTGCTAACTTACCGATATTTCTAATATATAACTTAGTTGTAACTTTCAAGCTAATTGCTTCTGTGAACGACATACATTTTGCTGCTTGATGTTAATATCACGAGAGCTGTCCCATAACCCGAAGTGCAACGACCTCCTGTCGCAGGCCTTGTCATATATTCAGCCTGCAGGGTTTAATCGATGTAGGTCATACGACGCGTAAGATGTTTGATGGAGCGAACTCGGTGCCAATTTTCATTACACTCGAAACTTATTAAAGCAGACAAATGAAAAACGTTTTCATTAGTAACGTTTGAAATGATGTGGGTATAAATTTCGGTGGAGCTTCGTCAGAATTGGAAGCCGAGCGATTTCGCACACTGACCATTGATGAAAAATAATTTGCACTCAGTGAACGAATATCTTCATAACGACAGATTTTACGGCACTCGTGTTGCAAGAAATTTCTGATTAATTTATCGTAGAGCACAACAATTTACGCAAATGTACGAGGGACGTTCAGAACGTAGGCCTAAGACCAGTCGGATATTATGGATGATAAATAATTCCAAATAGCTTAGCACATGTTCAGTCTGTTAAAGAGAAACTCTAATTTATTTATTTATTTATTTATTTATTTATTTATTTATTTATTTATTTATTTTTTTATTTATTTATTTACTCATTAATTTATTTACTTATTTATTTATTTACTTATTTGCTTATTTATTTGTTATTTACTTATTTATTTATTTACTTATTTACTTATTTATTTATTTATTTACTTATTTATTTTTTATTTATTTACTTATTTATTTTTTATTTATTTACTTATTTACTTATTTATTTACTTATTTATTTATTTACTTACTTATTTACTTATTTATTTATTTACGTAATTATTAATTTATTTACTGACTTATTTACTTATTTATTTATTTTTTATTTATTTGCTTATTTGCTTATTTCCTTATTTACTTATTTATGTATTTACTTATTTATTTTTTATTTATTTATTTTTATTTATTTATTTATTTATTTATTTATTTATTTATTTATTTATTTATTTATTTCATCAATCTCTGTTCTCGTCATGGCGGATTAGATGTGTTCCAGTTCTTAATCTGCCATCAATCTCTATACAAATATTACAAAACTAACATACATATCGGACCTATAAGTATCCTCTATTCACCATAATAATAATAATAATAATAATAATAATAATAATAATAATAAATCCAAAAACGATCAGGGAAAACACGGGAATTTCACTTGAAACAAGTAAAGAGATAGGTTTGGAAGTAGCCTAAATCCCGTAAAAACGAAGTATATGATTATGTCTCGTGACGAGAATATTGTACAAAATGGAAATATAAAAATTGGAAATTTATCTTTTGAAGAGGTGGATAAATTCAAATACCTGGGTGCAACAGTAACAAATATAAATGATACTCGGGAGGAAATTAAACACAGAATAAATATGGGAAATCCCTGTTATTATTCAGTTGAGAAGCTTTTATCATTCAGTCTGCTGTCAAAAAGTCTGAGAGTTAGAATTTATAAAATAGTTATATTACCGGTTGTTCTGTATGGTTGTGAAACTTGAGGAGGAACATGGGTCAAGGGTGTTTGAGAATGAGGTGCTTAGGAAAATATTTGGGGCTAAGAGAGATGAAGTTACCGGAGAATGGAGAAAGTTACATAACACAGAACTGCACGCATTGTATTCTTCACCTGACATACTTAGGAACATTAAATTCAGACGTTTGAGATGGGCAGGGCATGTAGCAAGTATGGGCGAATCCAGAAATGCATATAGAGTGTTAGTTGGGAGGCCGGAGGGAAAAAGACCTTTGGGGAGGCCGAGACGTAGATGGGAAGATAATATTAAAATGGATTTGAGTGAGGTGGGATATGATGATAGAGACTGGATTAATCTTGCTCGGGATAGGGACCAATGGCGGGCTTATGTTAGGGCGGCAATGAACCTCCGGGTTCCTTAAAAGCCAGTAAGTAAGTAAGTAATTAATAATAATAATAATAATAATAATAATAATAATAATAAAACTAATAATATGTATAGCTCTTGTATTTAAAACTCTTACTTTAGCTTTTTCACTTCTATATTCAATCTCTTAAAAATTATTCTATTAACTTCATTGACTATTTTTCGTAGTTTTCTATAGTGTCCGACTACTCAACATTTATAATTCCATATCCGTTAGAGCTTTGACTTTCTCTTCCCATCTAATTTTAACTCTAACAAGAAATTTTCCTAATTTATGCATATTGCTGGCGTTTAGGGGACCGTTCATTTTTATAAGCTACTATAGCGTTTATTTGTAGAAACTTATCCACCCAACCGTTTCTCAAATCATTCGTTGCCTGACACTTAAACGCTATATCCATTGCGTCTTCCGCTAGTCCACACAAAGGACATTTATCCTTCTCTACGTTCCCGCTCTTATTCTTGAGTCTCCAGATACCTAATCTCCACCATGCCATTCCTGTTCTCTCTTCCCTTGGATTTAGCCTAGTATATGACACTCTAATTGTATATTTGAAAATTAACAGTAGCATCGAAAATTCCGCTTGCTGTAAAGTTCGCGCTGTCACAGGGGCATTCAAAACAAAATACTCCTTAAGACATGATTGTCATTGGAAACGAAAACAGAGGCAGCTGATGTTTATGAAATTATAATTGCTTCCTGAATCAGCATTATGGTAACTTATAAGACATTCCTAAATGACAAATCAGTGTTTATGTGTGTTACTTACAGTACTTTTCTTTAGTGGTGACAGCTCTATGGCTGGTGGTGAGAGAGCAGACAGCGGCTTCACTGGCCCACAGAAGCCAATACCGAGAAACAATCACCAGCTGTCACGTCTAAGCACCTGCACTGAACATTCGGGTGATGATTAATCTGAAATGGGGATTTTGTCGAGAATTATTTCATGAAACCTTATTTTTTTGTGTGTGTGTTTTATGTGGATATTTTAAAATATGTATTTACATTTTAAAAATTCAAAATAGGTTATGTGAAATAAAATTTAAAATATATGGTCAGGTGATCTCGTTCGAAACTTAAAACACAATTACGAGTTTCTATTATAATGACTATTACACTTTTACTACATCATACTACTTTTAACCAATAAAACGGTACGAAAAGTCGTCTTTCAACCAATCATGGCTGCTTATCGCATAATTTTATCGCTTCCCTAGCATTAGTTTAATTTTATCACTTCCCTAGCATTTGTTTTTATCACTATCCTAGCATTTGTTTCTTTGTTTGCCAACTGCAAATTCTTTATGGTACTATAAAAATCCTTTTCGATCGTTATTTGTTTACAGCACAGACAGTCAATTGAAAATGGCGGCTCCGTTCGAACGTTGTGGTGAAGCTAACATTAGTGAAATAGGATTTTAGTAAGTCAATTAATATCTATTTTATTTTATTAGAGTACTTTATTTCTTCTAATCTTTATATACTTTTCTTTATATCACCTTCCTATCATTTGTTTCTTTGTTTGCCAACATTTCAAAATGAAAATTCTTTAGGTTAGACTACTACAAAACATGTTTTGCGATCGTTATTCGTTTACAGCATAGACAGTCAACTGAAAATGGTGGTTCCGTTCAAACGTTTCGGTGAAGCTAACATTAGTGAAATAGGATTTTAGGAAGTATTAGAGTACTTTATTCCTTTTAATGTATATATACTTTCTCCTGTTTTTATCACCTTCCTACCATTTTTATCCTTGTTTGCCATTTCAAACTGCAAATTCTTTACGGTACTATAAAACATGCTTTGCGATATTCATTTGTTTACAGCATAGACAGTCAACTGAAAATGGAGGCTCCGTTAAAACGTTTTAGTGAAGCTAACATTAGTGAAATAGAGTTCCAGTAGGCTAAGTCAATTAATATTTTATTGTATTAGAGCAGTGATGTCAATTGATGCCCATAGGAGCAAGCGCGCGCTTTAGAGCTCAGGAGAGCCTGAGCGCTTTACAGCGGAAAGGAAAGAGACAGACGAAAGAGGTAGTATATGCCGCTTGGTCGAGCTATGTTCAGGGATGGCCAGCACTGATTCAATAGATAAAGGGAAGAGAACTTATTAAAACTGTATCCATGTTAATTTTTAGATTTGCCTGACTAGTATAAGTGCATTATAAGAACGTAAGTTTTAATTTTAATGCTCATTTTTCACAAATTTGATTTTTTTATTCAAAAGAAATATTTTCTCAACTTTTCGTATAGAAAAGTGAAATTTACAGGTATAGGCTTATTTATTTAGTAGCCTTACAGAATGTTTCCGTAAATCTAATACACCGTTTATACGTATTACTGAAGATAGTGTATTGAAAATTTTGAAAATATTCGCATGGAAATTGTTTGTAAGGAAATGAATTAACAAAGCAACTACTGTCACATCACAAGCAAAAGATACGTGCCTATATGTTGTAAAAATGTCAGCTCTATAGCTTCAGCAGATTTTGAGAAAATAATTTAATATTCTGATGATAGGCAGTTGCTCACCAATATCACCTAAAAGCAAACAGCGATAATAGTTCTGTCATGTAACATTAGTTACACTTAAAACACCTACAGCACTTAGGTAACTTTGCTTTGTACTGTAATATTGTTTTGATTAGTTTATTGATTATTATATAGGGCTAAAGGTATCATCAATATCAATTCCAACTTATCATGTCATACTCAATCTCTTTTTTTGGGGATATCACTTTCTTTATAAATGATGTGTTTCATCCATTTAGTACAGTATAGTTTTACTACTACTACGGGATTTAAGTGAATATTCCTTCTTAACTCCTTATTATATTATTAACATTTAAAACACAACTGCAGTATTAAGAAATCAGTGTTAGTACTTTTGTTTTACAGACAATATAGATAATATCAAACAGAAAGAAGCCATATAAAAATAACGACATAAAATTTCACGTTCCGTTTGAAGTTTGTGCACTACAGTTTTTCTTAATCCAACAGGCTGCTTATTCATATACACAACCCTTCCTCTTTCCATACTTAGCGCTTGATGCCCGCGCACGACGTCAAAGTCAGAAAAAAGCGCTTGCTTTGACATCACTGTATTAGAGTACTTTATTTCTTCTAATCTTTATATACTTTTTCCTAATCGTGTAATAGTAAATTAAATCCCACTCGAGTTTTGAATTTCTCTATATAAATCAAAACCTCTAGTGAGATTACTGTTGATAATAAAATACATTTACCTAAGAATCCTAGCCCTACAGATAACATTTATCATAACGAAAATGTTCCCTCGTATGTAGTCTACTTATTTATAAATCTTTTTTATAATTAACGTTTAAAATTGAACGCACTGGGTAACGCAGAGTGTAGGCAGGGCGGCGTGTGCTCCTTTGTAACATGTTGTTACACATGTTTATGCCAAGTTGCTAGAAGCGCGAGCTACGTAGCCGTGCTAAATCGAGTTACCCTTGTTGTCTCCAAGTTTAAGTGACAAGTTAAGATCTGAAATGTGCTTGTAGACTGTCACAAGTGCATTGTCTTGCCATGATACCGCAGCCACCAAGAGTAGGCGTTGTATGTGGCACGTGTTCGCAGTCAGAATATTTTATTTGAGAAGTTCCCACATCATACACATTTATTCGTGACACGTTTACGCCCTGTAGCATTACTATAATCACACTACACCATTCACATAATATCCTATTTAAAATTAATTATTAAATAAGTGTATCCATTATTTAGTGAGAAAATCCGTCCTTTAGTGAGTAAATCCGTTCTTAAGTCTCTCCAACTTTCCATTAATGGGCCTTCGGTCTACCCTCTAACTACATACCTATGCAAGTAGCAACATAAAAACCTATTATAGCCCGACCATGGACATTAAAACCTGCTCCACAAACCAGTGTTCGTTCGTGCGAAGGTTGTCATAGTGGGGGATGTGTTCTGTTGTAGATGCGCTCCCTAATCGACGTCTCGCAGCGAGTACGTTCTAAACCAGCTGTGGTGAAATGGCCATGGTGCGCCGAGCCACTGTGTAAGCTGCAACGTGCATAGCACCTATGGAGGGAGGCGGACAACCGAAGGGGAAGTTAATGTTTAGGACGTGTAACGAAGAAAGAAATGAACAAGAAAACATAAGACACATTATCACAACCTAAAATTAACTGTCTTCAGAATGTCTCTGCGACAAAGTTTCAAAATCAGGAATTATGTCACTTACTGCCAATCGTAGTTGATCACGAAGGTATTTGTCTGTCAGTCGTGATCTAAATTTGATTTTTACTATTTTCATTGTTGAAAATAATTTTTCACAAACGTAAGTTACAGCGAACATGGCTTCAACAGAGCAAGCGAAAGAACGAAGCTTTAAATATTTATTTTTTTCCAAAGATTTGAAAAGTTCAATATCTGTCAAGTCCTTACATCTAGCTTTCATTTAACGTCACATTGTAAATCTGTGAGTTTAAATGAAAATCTAAACGCATTATTCGTACATCTGCTGTAAAAGAATCGACGTACAGAGATGATAATGATAATGATAATAATAATAATAATAATAATAATAATAACACTTAACCTTTTAATGTTTCATCAGTAACATGTAGTAACTTATAATGCCGTTTTATGTTATACAACCGTTTTCCTAGTAATATTTGTGAACATATCATACATTTAATATTTTTATCATATTGTAAGCAAAAGAATGCATCCTCCCATTCTACTTGAAACTTTCGTTTTTTTATAGAGGTACATGATTTCGAGAGAGATATTGCGACGATACGCCACTCGCAGGTCCGAGACAAATACAAATAGAACGGAGTTTGACTCCAGTGAGTAAGAGGGTGGGGTTGTAGGTAGGAAGCGAGAGAAAAGCACTGCGAGCCACAATGTGCTCGTGAGTCGCATTTTCGCCGCGGCTTACTACACCATTCAAATAATATCCTATTTAAAATTAATTAGTAAATAAGTTAGTGAGAAAATCCTTCCTCTAGTGAGTAAATCCGTTCTTAAGTCTCTCCAACTTTCCATTAATGGGCCTTCGGTCTACCCTCTAACTACATACTGTACTGAAGGGGAAGTTAATGTTTAGGACGTGTAACGAAGAAAGAAATGAACAAGAAAACATAAGACACATTATCACAACCTAAAATTAACTGTCTTCAGAATGTCTCTGCGACAAAGTTTCAAAATCAGGAATTATGTCACTTACTGCCAATCGTAGTTGATCACGAAGGTATTTGTCTGTCAGTCGTGATCTAAATTTGATTTTTACTATTTTCATTGTTGAAAATAATTTTTCACAAACGTAAGTTACAGCGAACATGGCTTCAACAGAGCAAGCGAAAGAACGAAGCTTTAAATATTTATTTTTTTCCAAAGATTTGAAAAGTTCAATATCTGTCAAGTCCTTACATCTAGCTTTCATTTAACGTCACATTGTAAATCTGTGAGTTTAAATGAAAATCTAAACGCATTATTCGTACATCTGCTGTAAAAGAATCGACGTACAGAGATGATAATGATAATGATAATAATAATAATAATAATAATAATAATAATAATAATAATAACACTTAACCTTTTAATGTTTCATCAGTAACATGTAGTAACTTATAATGCCGTTTTATGTTATACAACCGTTTTCCTAGTAATATTTGTGAACATATCATACATTTAATATTTTTATCATATTGTAAGCAAAAGAATGCATCCTCCCATTCTACTTGAAACTTTCGTTTTTTTATAGAGGTACATGATTTCGAGAGAGATATTGCGACGATACGCCACTCGCAGGTCCGAGACAAATACAAATAGAACGGAGTTTGACTCCAGTGAGTAAGAGGGTGGGGTTGTAGGTAGGAAGCGAGAGAAAAGCACTGCGAGCCACAATGTGCTCGTGAGTCGCATTTTCGCCGCGGCTGTACTACACCATTCAAATAATATCCTATTTAAAATTAATTAGTAAATAAGTTAGTGAGAAAATCCTTCCTCTAGTGAGTAAATCCGTTCTTAAGTCTCTCCAACTTTCCATTAATGGGCCTTCGGTCTACCCTCTAACTACATACTGTACCTATGCAAGTAGCAACATAAAAACTATTATAGCCAGACCACTGACATTAAAACCTGATCCACAAACCAGTGTTCGTTCGTGCGAAGGTTGTCATAGTAGGGGATGTTTTCTGTTTTAGATGCGCTCCCTAATCGACGTCTCGCAGCGAGTACGTTCTAAACTTTTCGAAACAGCACTCGTGTCCGCGTCCAATCTTCCACTTTTCAATCAATTATTAATATTCCATTTCGACGTATTGTGTATAGTTCAAACAGATTGTGATTTATAATAACGGAAGGGAAACCAAATGTGCGCGGCAGGCTTTTGAAAAGTGACGCGTGTAAAATTATTTATAACGTTGCGAAGTATTTATGGGTTTAGGTACAGCTTACAGCAGTAAAATTTTTGTAAATATTCAACATTTTTTCCTCCATTACTGTACCTTGTACAATAATGAAAATTGGTACGTGTAAAACACTGTCCTTCTGCTATATTAAAAAAATATTTTTACGATTTAAAAAAATTATTTATATATATTTTTTTTACAAATTCAAAATGGTGGCAGTTCACTGTACAGTGATGATGCGTTTCCCTCATAATTCACACACAATTGTAATTTTTTCTTGTGTACTCTCTCTTTTATTTTATAACTGAAATTCATGTTTACAATATAATGCTCTTTCAACTATATTCCTTAATAAATAATATATGTTTTTTTAATTCTGTTTTAGAAGAAAGTACTGATACTTGACCATTATTTTAAATGAATTTATTTTGTATCAGACAATTTATCAAAGGTAGAGAAGTGATCTTGCATCATATTGTAGATATAACATGCATAAATACCCACAAAAAATTTCATCATAGAATGTTGGATTAGTTGGTTATTTTACGACGCTGTATCAACATCTAGGTTATTTAGCGTGTGAATGATATGAAGGTGATAATGCCGGTGAAATGAGTCCGGGGTTCAGCACCGAAAGTTACCCAGCATTTGCTCGTACTGGGTTGAGGGAAAAAACTGGAAAAAACCTCAACCAGGTAACTTGCCCCGACCGGGATTCGAACCCGGGCCACCGACGCGCTGACCGTTACTCCACAGGTGTGGACTAGAATGTTGGAAGGTTTTTGAGTTATGTGGAAAATGCTAAATCACTGCACAGTGGGGAAAAAAAAAGTAAATATTTTTTTTTAATCGTAAAAATATATAAGCTTATATATTTTTTTTCATACATCAGGACAGTGTTTTACACATACCAATTTTCATTACTGTATAAGATACAGTAATGGAAGAAAAAAATGTTTGCAAAATTTTACTGCTGTAAGATGTATCTAACCACTTACAAGAGAAAAAAAAAAGAATTTAAGTAGAAATATAATGTTGTCACATCAACAAGGAAGCTACGGGAGTTTCGGCCAGCTTGATAAATAACGTTTTGAAGGAAGGGGCAGTGTCATAGTCTATCACAGTTGGAGTTCGACTAGTGTAACCCGGCCTAGCGAGCTGCTCGTATAGTGATGACGTCTCCCCCTCCATGGCCACGTGAGTATTGGAAAAGTCGAAGGTCTTTTTGTAGTTGGTCGAGCTATAGTCTCCAATGAGGGGAGGAACACGGGTTAAGGCTGGATCACAATAAACCGGGAACGGAAACTACGAGAACGAGAACGGAAATGTTAAAATAAATGTATTTAAATGTGAAAGTTCACAATAGTTAATTGTGAATCCTCACATATACTAATAATTTAGATTTATATTAATATAAATCATATATATATATATACCAGCCTTTACTCTCGCACGTAGGCCGCTTGGATGGGCTCATAATGGAATGGTGTGCATGCTCTAAGCTCCCCGCGCCACAGATCCCCTTGAGCACCAACTCCGACCTCCTCTTGCAGCCTACATGATCCCTTTACTATTTCACATACTGTAGCCCCAAGAGTTACCATGAGCCCAATGGAGAACCACGGTGCATAGCGCTACCACTAACAATCGACCACATATTCAAAGGGTCTAAGTTCGGCGGCAGTAAGCCCAAACCTAGGAAAGAAACAGAGATGATGATGAAAGAGGGGAAGTGTAATTATGATGGCGAAATCCGAGGTCCAACGTCGAAAGTTACCCAGCAATTTTTCTTTAATTGGTTGAGGGAAAACTTCGGAACAAACCTCAATCAGATAATTTGCTTCAACCGCTCGTTTCATGGTTAGATGTGCTGTTACTCCACCTACTCTATGACTGTCGTATGAGATGTTTTCACATAAAAATAGCGAATAACATTTTTTCACGATTCTTGAAGTTGAGGACAGTTGTGTGTCTCTGATTTGAAATGATGGTGCGTGATATAACCAAAAGCAGGTACAGTACATCCCTTAGGCAAGGCATTGGGTATGCGAACCACGGCCCGCACAACGTTAGACAGGGAGACAACCGCGGTGATTTGCCATTGTCTTCCGCGATATGAGAGAGAATAATATTATAGAACATTCAATTCCGTGGATGGAAGTTAAATTCTTCCATTGCCCACGCCGGGAATCGAACCATGGATCTTTCGGTTGGAAAGCTCACACGCTATCCACATGACCACAGCGGTGGACTACTTTAAAATAAAGACCATTAATTTTCACCGAACATTATATTTCATTCGCATCAATCGGATAAATTTACATGTAGGTACTACCGATTATGAACAAAATCCGTTCAATTGCTTAAAAAAAATCGCTATAAACATACGGTAACATAAGTACATACACACATACATAACATAGGCCTACATAACATACATACACATATGCATACATACATACATATATACATACATACATTACATTACATACATACATACATACATACATACATACATACATACATACATACATACATACAAATTTAATTTAGTATATTCCCTGTTGTTGTTGTTATTATTATTATTATTATTATTATTATTATTATTAATAATTATTGTTAGTATTAATTATTAGTAATATTATTAATTGTATTTTTAATTAATAAGTTTATTATTGTCATTATTGAGTGTAATTAGTTACCACTGCCACCGGGTATATACCCACTGCAGTGTGAATAAATACATACATACATACATACATACATACATAACATAACATAACATAACATATTACATACATAACATACATTACATACACACATACTGTCCACCAGCTAGGAGAAAACCCAGTACAAGGATTTGCCGAGCATTAGGCCTACGTCATCTACTGGAGTAAAAGATAAGTAGCACAGGACTCAGGAGAATAATACCAGTTCAAAGACGCGCACACTTACATGAGGAACTTCCTTATGGAGAGATTCAAAGACATGTATGTATGTATTTATTTACACTGCAAGTGGGCAAGCACCCGGTGGCAGTGGTATATACAATATTAACAATACACAATAAAATGATAAGCAATACACAATAAAATCTACAATACACAATACAATTTACAACACATATACAATTTTATACACAATACAATAAGAATACTCTCGTTGCCAAACTTTCAGAACGGCCCCAAGGTTCACTCAGCCTTCTAGGTTCACTCAGACATAATATAATCAAATATTATTATTATTATTATTATTATTATTGTTGTTGTTGTTGTTGTTCGCGCCGTGGCGACTTGGTCTAAGGCATCCTGCCTAGGCCTCGCGTTATGGAATGCGCGCTGGTTCGAGTCCTCATGGGGGAAGAAATTTTCTCATGAAATTTCAGCCAGTGTATGGGACCGGTGCTCACCCAACATCGTGATGCACTTGGGGGCTACGATAGGTAGCGAAATCCGGTTGCGAAAGCCAGCTATAACGGCTGGGGGGATCATCGTGCTAACCACACGATACCTCCATTCTGGTTGGATGATCGTTCACCTCTGCTTCGGCATGTGAGCGTGAGGCCAGCAGCCGGCTGGTCGGTCTGGGCCCTTCATGGGCTGTAGCGCCACGGATTATTATTATTATTATTATTATTATTATTATTATTATTATTATTATTTGTAATATTTATCGAGAACTAAGAAGCGTTACCTCGTATCCACAAAAATTGTCATTATTATTTAGATTAACTACTTTATTAGTACGTTCAGAAAATTTGGACAATTAACCAATATTTTGTCCTCCAATAGAAGCTCTTGCAAATCAGAAACAT
Source organism: Periplaneta americana (assembly GCF_040183065.1). NCBI lineage: Eukaryota > Metazoa > Arthropoda > Insecta > Blattodea > Blattidae > Periplaneta > Periplaneta americana. The sequence goes on along the minus strand of NC_091129.1, from coordinate 130,864,192 downwards.
ATATAAAAAGCTTGTCTATAGAAAAATTAATTTTCAAAACATATTCACCTGCAAATTTACGGATACGAGGTAGCCTATCACTTCTATGCTGTGCCAACAAAGCTGCTCTTGGCACGCGTGTGGAGTAGAATAACAATACCAATCTCTGCATGGCTCAGACCGCTGGCACTTTCTCCTGCTTGGCGCATAGTACAGACAGAAGACATGAGCGAGATCACTTTTCGTTTTCAATGAAGCTGAAGACGTGTATTTCTGCCAACAACTCCAGTATCGCAATTCTTTCTCTTGTGAAAAAGTAAAAGAATATAATAAAACGAAATAAACACAGCAAAATGGACATACATGCGATAGTTTTGAAGGGCTATATGTCCCCACTTCATTCCTGGAAAGCGGGCATGGGTCCGGCAGATATGCAGCTATCTCTGGAAATAATTGTGGCTCACAAACCACCTGTTATAGTGAGTCACGCCGCTCCGGATAACCAGGCGCCACGCGGTGCGTTGTGCAGCTCCCGACGGCAGTTATCCCTACGCCAGCGTCATCCCTGCGTCACAGCGGTCGGCATGTGCACCATGTGACAACTGATGCTACAGGCTGTGCCCTGTTGCCCGGTATTGAGACGCTCGAAACATGCCATACAGCAAGCAGCGCGTGCAACGACACAAACGAGCGACTCATGCAAGTCCTGTGCGGTGTTAACAACGCGAGATACTCATCAAGCCTTTTGTCCGTCTGCCTAATGATCTACGTTCACTACCATCTCTCTATTTGCTACACTGTCTCACTCTACCTTTATGACAATAATTCTCATTATTCGCCTCTATCTGTTCACTATCTACGTCACATAAGCCCGCCACGGCTGCCTATCCTCAGCAAGATTAATCCAGTCCCTAGCAGCATATTCCACCTCCCTCAAATCTATTTTAATATTGTCTTCCCATCTACGTCTCGGCCTCCCCATAGCTCTTTTTCCCATAAGTCTTTCAACTAACACTATACAAGATGCCCCATTTTTCTTGTGCACCTACAGTATTATAACTTTTTTGTTAGGATAGGTATTGAAATTTTTGTTTTTGAGAGTTATGTTAGAGCGAGAGGCTAACATGAGTATAGAGATTTGGTGCATGTAATTACATTATGATGCAAGATACACGTGATGTCATCAATTTTTCAAATAGCACTACATACTTTAATCATGTTACATTATATTACACACATTAAGGGGAGGTGGTACACCCTATCTCCGTAATGTTAAATTTGCTATCTTTATTTTTGATTTTCTCTAAAACTACTAATCCTAAGGCGATGAAATTTGGTACACTAATATATTGACGGTTTCTGTACTGACTGACATTTTTATAAATGGATCAGGACACATACACATTATATTTTGTCCTGGCTTGGTGTACCACCTCCCCTTAAGACGAGTTCAAAAATGTACCATCTCAACATTACAAATATTACGCTATATGGCAGTAGTGTCTTATGATTAGCTGTTTTCTTGTTATCAGTTGTGCCAACTATGGAATCTTCATTGAACTCTGTGGACGGTTACTAGTCAAAAAGGCTTTGCTGATTCAGTTTCATTTTTATTAAAACAGTTGCATTCCACTTCAATTATCCGTATCCCAGTAATCAACGTCACTTGACACATGATTTTCAATAAATCTTAGTGTTAAACAATCTCTGATACGTGACTATCCATAATATCATATAGCAGAAGCTATAACAAACATAACCTAAATAATATAAACAAGTGTTAGAAAAGTTTTAATTAGGGATAATGAAATAAACAAGAAACGTTTTAATTAACGATGATGAAATAAAAAATAACATGAATACTTTTAAAAGAAACAATTATTGAAAGTACATTTTCAAATTTGATGTTTTAGTGGTTGGTGGTTCAGTTGATGTTATATTGGACTTGTGCGTAAAAGAAGTGAATTGTTGATGTACATGGTATATCCCTCAACTTATTCAGGATTTCCGAATGGTGCTCTTCATATCAGTGATCTTTATTAATTCTTGTTCTTGAATGTCAATGCGAGTCATATTTGAAACTGCTGTGCATCGACTGGAGTGGTTTGTAATTTTCTGTTTTTTTGACGTCCAGACCAGTGCAGTTTGAAATGTTGGAAAACAAAGAAACAAATGCTAGGGTAGTGATAAAAATAAACAAATGCTAGGGACGCGATAAAATTAAACAAATGCTAGGGACGCGATAAAATTGTGCGATAAGCAGCGATGATTGGTTGAAAGACGTCCTTTCGTACCGTTTTATTGGTCAAAAGTAGTGTGACGTAGTAAAAGTGTAACAGTCATAATAAATGAATGAAATAATTTTAGTTTTGTCTTTTAAATATGCAAAAATTTGATCCTAAAAAATGCAACATTTGAAATTCCTTTTCAGAACGAAAATTTATATTTGTTTAGGTCAAATTTCTGCACATTTAAAACCAAAATTCTTTTATAATTTACTATCACAATACACTGCTCTTTTAAATTGTCTGAGCTTACTGGAAATTATTTCAGTAGCTATTCCAAGATACGCTATGAAATGTTCCATATAAAGTAATTTTTACTTCGAAAAGGAAGCAAAGACAAGCAAAATTGTATTAAACTTTTTTTCTTTGAAATATCTCGAAGAATGACCCCTTGAAAGTAATGACTAGGCTTAGTATTTCTGCTACCTAAAGACTGAAGTTAAAGACACATTGGGTATATAGTACGCCGAACACAGGTAATGCAAAGGATAAGGACATAAACAAACAGCTCGTCATTGCGTGTTCGTGGAGTACAGTCAACTCCCGACATTCTGAAGCTGTACTAGTAACACATGCTTGAGCCGTCACATCATCTTCGTCGTGATCTTTGCGGTAAATAGTAACGTGCATTGGTAATTTACGGAACTTGAACATATGCGGATGTCACTAGAAATGATTTTATATACTGCAAGAAATTCTTTCAATAGCATATGACGTTATTGGTGCATGATGTAGTACAAGACATTCCTAATGTCTGATATTTTTTCATGTTTCATTAGGATATTGCATGTCGTTCATCACTGAAAACCCATTAATTTTATATGTACTTTTCTAGAAATTTCCTAAAATGTAGATTATTTAATTCATTAATTGGAATCTTGGCACTGAACAACATGGTAGGCTACACAAATCCATGCTAAACGTCGAGTTAATATCTTCATAAGTTTCACATTTTGATGGTACTGGTTTTTTTTATTACGTTCAACACACTTTCTGTGTCTTTTGGTATTGTCTTTCAGTGCACTGTTTTTGTCACTTTTACGTTTATTTTACACAATTTATATGTAATTTTGTATATATTGATAGTGAAAATATTAGTATAAATATCCCCAACTATGCCCTGCAATATTGCACGCCTGAGCGTCTTACCTAAGGCATTTTACCTCTGCAATGAACCTTCAATCAGCCACAAAGATGTAGTTATTTAAATAATACGACTAGTAAGAGCAGTGATCGATAAGGCTACTCACTATAATTGCGTCCCAGTTTTGACTTTCTAGAGACAGAGGGCAGAGGATGTGTAACTATTTTGTATACGAACGTACTCATACCTGCGCTGTGACGTCACATATACTTCGAATGAGGCAACTTCATTCCAGTTTATAGGTAGCTGAAATACGAAGTCTAGTAATAACATTACTTACGGTTCACGCTGTATTCTAAGATATGAGTGTATTATACAAAGACAATGAGTTTAAGATATAGCCATAACCATTGGTCGACTGTGAGTTGAATAAGAAACCATCTATTTCAATAAGAACTTTCACACAATCGCTTAGGCTGTTATTAATATCAAAGACATTGGATGACATTTTTGGGTAAAAAGATCATAATAACGGAACGAAATTTACAAAAAAAAAATGAACAAAAGAAGGCAAAAGCAAAAACAAATGCACATCGGTGGAAACCGGCGCGCAGCGACAGATTGCACTGCAGACCACAGATCCCACAGGCCTTATTGGGAATCAAACTGTTATCCAAGTGGTGAGAAACCATCAGATGACTGAATTCACTGCAACTGGACCACGCGGTCGAGTTTCATTAAATTTTTCATTCAATAAATTCCGTTCTACTGACAAAAATCCATTCATAAATTTGTGAACTGTAGGTATGAACCAAATTACAGGAGAATGGAGAAAGTTACACAACGCAGAGCTGCACGCATTGTATTCTTCACCTGACATAATTAGGAACATTAAATCCAGACGTTTGAGATAGGCAGGGCATGTAGCACGTATGGGCGAATCCAGAAATGCATATAGAGTGTTAGTTGGGAGGCCGGAGGGTAAAAGATCTTTGGGGAGGCCGAGACGTAGATGGGAATATAATACTAAAATGGATTTGAGGGAGGTGGAATATGATGGTAGAGACTGGATTAATCTTGCTCAGGTTAGGGACCAATGGCGGGCTTATGTGAGGGGGGCGGCAATGAACCTCCGGGTTCCTTCAAAGCCAGTAAGTAATTGAGTAATATTATACATACAGATTTTATATTATCATAATTTTCTCTAAAATCCAAAGCACGGGTCTTCAGACCGTACGTGCTTTGTACCCAAAACAAGTCCTCGAGGGTGGTAGATATTTTCTCCGTACATGCTCCAATTCGACACACTGTAATAAAATATGTTTACAGGAGTCCTTTTCTTTGCAAAGCGGACAAAGACACTCCCCTTCTTCGTTGACAATTTTATTATCCTTCCTTGCCCCCAATCTTAGCTACGCTAAACCTGCTCTGCTGTCTTTGTTACAAGAGTTTATGTAGTCACACCTCCCCCAGTTAATAATGAGATCTGATTGTAAATGTAGTAAGTAAGTAGGTGTGAACCATAGAAAGGCTGAAACCAAACAAAGTTGCCAATAATTTCCTGCATAATATAAACTGAAGGTTGCATCTTTATGATACGAATCTGTCAATCCTTTATTCGGAAGAATTTCTTTCGGCGAATTTCCAGTGCTGCACTGGTTTAAAAATTTATGTAGAATATATCTTTTGGATAAAACCTTTTTACGAGTAAGTTACGAGTCCATTGGCAGTTAATTGGATTTATGTCCCTCATGTAGAAACTGGGCATGTATACGGCTCCTGTGTTCATTGATTTTGGTCTTAAAGCCATGCTCACTACATACTAACAATTATAGAAAATAGTGAATGATGATGAAATTATTGGGGATCATCACTGCGGTTTTAGATTAATAGATCGACTATTGATCAGATTTTTTGTATTCGACAGATATTGGAGAAAAAATGGGAGTATAAGGGTACAGTACATCAGTTATTCATAGATTAAAAAAAGGCATATGACTCGGTTAAGTTTTATATGATACCCTTATTGAATTTGATATTCCCAAGAAACTAGTTCGATTAATTAAAATGTGTCTCAGTGAAACATACAGCAGAGTCCGTAGAGGCCAGTTTCTATCTGATGCTTTTCCAATTCACTGCGGGCTAAAGCAAGGAGATGCACTATCATCTTTACTTTTTAACTTCCCTCTAGAATATGCCATTAAGAAAGTTCAGGATAACAGACAAGGTTTGGACTTGAACGCATTACATCAGCTGCTTGTCTATGCGGATGACATGAATATGTTAGGAGAAAATCCACAAACGATTAGGGAAAATACGGGAATTTTACTGGAAGCAAGTAAAGAGATAGGTTTGGAAGTAAATCCCGAAAAAACAAAGTATATGATTATGTCTCGTGACCACAATATTGTACGAAATTGAAATATAAAAATTGGAGATTTATCCTTCGAAGAGGTGGAAAAATTCAAATATCTTTGAGCAACAGTTACAAATATAAATGACACTCGAGAGGAAATTAAACCCAGAATAAATATGGGAAATGCCTGTTATTATTCGGTTGAGAAGCTTTTGTCATCTAGTCTGCTGTCAAAAAAACTGAAAGTTAGAATTTGTAAAACAGTTATATTACCGGTTGTTGTGTATGGTTGTGAGACTTGGACTCTCACTTTGAGAGAGGAACAGAGATTAAGGGTGTTTGAGAATAAGGTTCTTAGAAACATATTTGGGGCTAAGAGGGATGAAGTTATAGGAGAATGGAGAAAGTTACACAACGCAGAACTGCACGCATTGTATTCTTCACCTGACATAATTAGGAACATTAAATCCAGACGTTTGAGATGGGCAGGGCATGTAGCAGGTATGGGCGAATCCAGAAATGCATATAGAGTGTTAGTTGGGAGGCCGGAGGGGAAAAAGACCTTTAGGGAGGCCGAGACGTAGATGGGAGGATAATGTTAAAATGGATTTGAGGGAGGTGGGATATGATGATAGAGACTGGATTAATCTTGCTCAGGATAGGGACCAAAGACGGGCTTATGTGAGGGCGGCAATGAACGTTCGGGTTCTTTAAAAGCCATTTGTAAATAAGTGAATTGTGGTGATAGATTTATTTCTATTATTATTATTATTATTATTATTATTATTATTATTATTAATTGTAAAGTAGACTGAAGGCAATGGTATGCAAATTAATGTTTCTAAGGCTAATGCCATAATCATTTCGAGGAAAACAATCACTTCTCTTTAATTCAGCTATTACTTACGTAATAGTCTATCTGATCCTTTTCCAATTCACTGCGGGCTAAAGCAGGGAGATGCACTATCACCTTTACTTTTTAACTTCGCTTTAGAATATGCCATTAGGAAAGTTCAGGATAACAGGCAGGGTTTGGAATTGAACGGGCTACATCAGCTTCTTGTCTATGCAGATGACGTGAATATGTTAGGAGAAAATACACAAACGGTTAGAGAAAACACGGAAATATTACTTGAAGCAAGTAAAGCGATCGGTTTGAAAGTAAATCCCGAAAAGACAAAGTATATGATTATGTCTCGTGACGGGAATATTGTACGAAATGGAAATATAAATATTGGAGATTTATCCTTCGAAGAGGTGGAAAAATTCAAATATCTTGGAGCAACAGTAACAAATATAAATGACACTCGGGAGGAAATTAAACGCAGAATAAATATGGGAAATGCGTGTTATTATTCGGTTGAGAAGATCTTATCATCCAGTCTGCTGTCCAAAAATCTGAAAGTTAGAATTTATAAAACAGTTATATTACCGGTTCTTCTATATGGCTGTGAAACTTGGACTCTCACTCTGAGAGAGGAACATAGGTTAAGGGTGTTTGAGAATAAGGTGCTTAGGAAAATATTTGGGGCTAAGCGGGATGAAGTTACAGGAGAATGGAGAAAGTTACACAACACAGAACTGCACGCATTGTATTCTTCACCTGACATAATTAGGAACATTAAATCCAGACGTTTGAGATGGGCAGGGCATGTAGCACGTATGGGCGAATCCAGAAATGCATATAGAGTGTTAGTTGGGAGACCGGAGGGAAAAAGACCTTTAGGGAGGCCGAGACGTAGATGGGAGGATAATATTAAAATGGATTTGAGGGAGGTGGGGTATGATGATAGAGACTGGCTTAATCTTGCACAGGATAGGGACCGATGGCGGGCTTATGTGAGGGCGGCAATGAACCTTCGGGTTCCTTAAAAGCCATTTGTAAGTAAGTAAGTAAGTAAGTTATTACTTACGTAATAGGACTATGCGATCGGGGTGGTGCCCATCACCCTTACCTCATCCTAGCGCCGAGTTCATGAAAGCATGGGTCTTTACGTCCATGTCCCCAAAAACATTCATGGTCTGTGTAAGGGATACTCATTATTTACTTTCATGTTGTTTTATGATCTAGATATTAATGTAACAACTATGTAAGCAAATGTATTTAATTAGAATTAGAGTCTGGCTGGGCGGAAGAGAAGGCCTACTGGCCTTAGCTCTGCCAGATTAAATAAATAAATTATTATTATTATTATTATTATTATTATTATTATTATTATTATTATTAATGTTTAACTGTAGCTAATATTAAAATTAGCAGAACAGATTGTGTTAAGACCTTGGAGTATTCTTCGTTAGTTAACTTTATTTTCACAAGTATGTAGATTACAAGTACATTCATGTTATCACAACGTTTGGACTAATATGGCAACGTCAAAATTATTGTAGTGAGACTATTTTATGTACAAAAGTGAATGGAGAAACAATAGATAAAAAAACATTTGAATACAATGCAAAAACATGCGGGACACTTTTATTTTCGTCCACAAGGATTAAAATTTCACCTCATACCATTTTACGTCAAAACCAATTCATTAATTACAACATAGTACGAGCGTGTACAATGCGGAAATATGTGAAACCTGACATTGTTTTTTATCTGGTTATGGAATTCAACAGGAGGTCCGGGATTAAATTCTTGACAATTCTACTGTGAAGAGAGTGAGAATTAGATTATTCTTAAAAACATGACAGTCTAAAATTTCCACGAACTATTACGGATATAAATACGATGCTCAAAGTAAAATTGTCCGTATATATTCTACAAGAGTAAGTAAAAAAGTGAGTTTATGTTTCACATACTTTCCCACATTACGAAATATACAGCAATTCCGTACAACATTACCATAATTAAATGTATGCGAAGTATACACAGGGTGTAATAAAAAGATATGTCAAAACTATAGGGAAATATTTCTCACATGTAGAGGATGAAAATATGTTATACAGGGACATCATTTTATTTTTACTTCAATTTTTATTGTACCTGAATTTTTCAATGTACTTCATTCCCACCCCTTCTACTAATGAAGTTCAACTGTCCTGCAAACAGATCCAAGACCGCATATACAGTCATAGTAGCCTTACGGTCATAGTAAACAGGACGTTTCAAAAATATGTTAGCGTTTTCCAGTGACGAAAGAGCTTTCAATATTGAATCATTTTCGCACAGATACTGTCGTCCATTTGCCTACGTCATATCCCGGTTTCCCCAACCAGCTTTTATTCGCCAGCTAGTGGCTGGGCTGCCTTAGCTCTTTTCTGAGAACATTAATTTCTGTTAGAAATTGGACGTCTACGTAATATTATACAACTGTTTAAAATAACTTAAATAAAAGGGCCTCGTTAAGTAATTAACTGTCACGTGATTTCCTCCCTTTCTATGACCGTACGACATAACAACTTGGACGGACAGTAGATAGTATGTCTGAGTAATTTCATCTTTTCGGATCGGGCAGAAGTGAAGATTGAATTTACAGAGTATAGAGTAGGTACAAATTATTTCAACATGAGTTACTAGTTAAGAAGAACGAAACTGGTAATTGGGATTAGGTACAATAGTCTATAGTGCGATAATATGCACATTAGAACTGAAGCCTGTATCGAAATGAACGGCCACCATTTTAAAAAATGTGTTTAAATATCCATATTATGATTATTTTTCAATTTAACTCCATTCTCTATAGTGTACGCTAATGTCCTGTGGACAGTATAATATACACTGCATAATGAATACATCCACATGGACAGCTCAGTTCGTGAGTAAAAACACTCATTGTTACTACTGTATTTTGATTAAGCAAAAACCAAATGAAAATGATCAAACTCAAAAGCGCGATATTTCCTAGTTTACGTAAATGGATGAACTACTTTTCTTCCGTCCTATACCTAGTAAAGTGATATGTTTGTATATTACGCCAGTATCATGGAACTCCAGTCGTGGAAGGGGGTAGCAAACGGCGTTGATCCAGAGGTATAGCCAAGTTAATATTAAAAATGTTAGTAAAAATAAAATGATGTCCCTGTATAAACATAGGTCCCGAAACGCTTTATTTCAGTGTTAGAGCTCATTTTATACAACTTTTCGTAGGCTACATATTCTGGGAAACACACAGAAACATACAACATGAAACTCTACGTTACAAGAAGTGTTCAAAATGTTCTCCATTAGCACGGATATATACATCAACCCGTCGTCATATTGCATTCCAAAGACTCTGATGTATCCCTGGAGAATGTCGTATTGTTTCGCAGCCTTCCATAATACGGGAGCGAAAACTTTCTACATCTTACACCGGGGTTTCATAAACAAGAGCTTTCAAACGCCCCCATAGGTAAAAGTTTAGTTGGTTTAAGTCCGGAGAGCGTGGAGGCCAAAACGTGGTATCTCTCCCTATCCATCTGTCTCGGAACCTTTCATTTGGCAACCGACGTAGTCAATTTTATTAATGAAGTAAATCGCACGATCTTTGTACGTAGTTGCAAATCAACACTGATGGTGAACCTAAGAATTACGCCAAGACCCCACTACCACTAATCAGAAGTAAATACTACAAGCTGCTTGTAAACAAGCCCTTATTTACTAGCTCTTGCTTGTAAACTGGGGGAAGACTAGTTGTAGAAAATGAGCACTAACACGGAAATAAAGCGGTTTCGGACCCATGTTTACATAACACATATTCATCCTCAATGCTTGAGAAATATTTTACTAAAGTTTTGACATATACATTATTTCATTATCACCATCATCATCATCCAGACAAGTGTTAAGCAGTGTGACTAAATACAATATGGATCCATCTCTTTGCCGAGCGACCAATTGATCGTGTCCCTCTTTGATGATAACGCTAGAGTCGTACTAGGATCCGTTCACGATCCATACTGTTAACATGGTTCATAATTATGGGTCTTTATTTTCTGTTCCTAGTTCAAGAAAGGTTCCACGTTTAGTTCTTTCACTATTGCATCATTTCTTTTGTTGTCCCAATTGACATATCCTGCAGTACGCCTCATAAATGTAAATTCCACTGTTAGACATGTTTTATCCTTTTTCCGGGCAGTGACCATTTGCACTCGGTTTAATCCCTTTACCTCATTTTAAATCCAAGTGAATTCAGCCCCTCCAAACAAGTGTTCACTATTTCCACGCGGAATAATCCTCCGACCCCTAATTGTTTTTGTCTGAAAGTACAAGATTCGCCATTTGCACTCGGCGGTTACCTTCGGGATGTGACCAACGTCATCTAAGAACAAGATGTCATCACTCTACGCTTAATGTCATAACCAAAGCTCGGAACTTGGGGACTTGTGTCTTTGAACGTGGCTAAGCGACCGGACTTCAATGTCAACAAATTCCCGCTTCCAGCACAGAGGTACTGTAAGGTCTGCTATAAAAGTGGTTCCTGGCTGGAACCAACATAATGATAATATTATGGTAGGTTGAAACAAGTAATTTTATAGCATATATATAAATAAATATGCAAAATATATCAAATTTACAGTTCTGCTCTGTATATTTTATTACAGTGTATGACTACATACATTCGAATATTTTTCGAACCCATACCTTCTTCGTCTGTTAGTTAAACATGATTTGAAACGAAAGAAACTTATTTCCACGTCACATGAAGTGACGGGAGAAAAATTAATTTTTTTATTTTATTTATTTTAACTAGCTACCTACTGAATACAAATTACATTTATAAAACAAAAATGTTTCTAGCCACTACCGTAAGAGCCAGGCTCGTGTACGGTGTGGTCTTAGTCAATAATATAACATAAAATTTACAAGGACACTTTACTAAATACAGTAAGTAACTTAATTCAAACCAATAAATACAACACAAGAGCAAGAATAAAGAAGAAAGAGAAAAAGAGAGAAAAATACACATTTAATATCAATTGACAATTCGACAGAAGCCAGTGATATTCAATAAAAACAAGAATATAGTAGACAGAAATAAAAGGTAAAAAAATACATTTGTTAATATTATATTATATCGTGGATAATTTTACAAATTTATTTTTTAAAAGCTTCAATTTTAAACAATTTCAAATTTGGAAAATGGTTTGTAATTGTATTATAAAGTCTTAGGCCGAAATAAAGTATTGAATGTTTTCACTGTCACTGTTTCCTGTTCGATTTTCAGTAGTTGCTAGCTGATCTCGTATCTGAGAAAGATAAGTATCCTAAATTTGTCTCGAAAATAGTTTTCAATTTCTATGTCACTACTAGGGAAGGTTCCACTACGACTTGATCCATGGCTATGGACAAATTTTCCACCGATTTAAGGGACTGCAATGTATTTCAATGAATGCCCGTTTCCAATCTCTAGTTTGTGTTTGACGCAAGTTACAAAATATAAACTCTCCATTCGAAGAAAATAATGTATCTCCTCAGAATTCCTCCACGAAATTCTGTACCTAAATTTTAAGAAATATATTTTCAAACGTATACAATACCTATTCGAATAATACGTATTTTCTTATTTTCGAACAGACCGTTTACCTCTAATTAATTATCTGAATGTCATTGGCTTCGACACGACACAGTTTCCTCGTCCTTCTTCCTGTCATTCGATGTGACCACTTTCTTAGTACACACGACTGTACCTGCGCACTTGCAGGGTGAGCTTTGTGTACGTTGTACCTGTAACATTACTCATGCACACGACACACAAGTCCCCAAGTTCCGAGCTTTGGTCATAACATTGCGGCCTCTTAGATTTACGTAACAGATCCTCTTCGATAGAGTTGTGTAAAAGTTAACCGATATCAAACTCATTAATTTCCTCCAAATATGAACACTACGTAAATAAAATCCACTCTTAACAAACCTTTCCATAACACAGAAACTTTTAACGAATTTAAAGCAAACGTTATATAATGAAATACTGTAACTGGAGAGTGTAGAACACATGGCTTAAATAATAGTTCGAAACAAAGATAGGTTTTAGTGACATTAACAATTATTAAATGAATTATTTTTCAAGTATGTTTGCTGACAAGTCACAGGTGTTCAAAGTGTTTACCCTGAACCTGATTAAATTCATTACACCGTCATAGCCGTGGTTATCGACCTGTGTCGAATTTGATCAAAAACAGCTAATACTCGCATAGTCGGTTCCTCCCCGGTGTCAATTCGAATGGTGTATTACTTCACATATCCCAAAAGAAAATAAAAAGATGAAGGATGTGAAGTCGGGTGATCACGCTGGTCACGCAAAAGATCCGGCTCTCCCTATCTATTGCTCCTCGTAGATGTTGTTCAGATGTGCTCGTACAATCAGGTTGAAGTGCGTTGGGACGTTAGTTGAATCACATGTCCCCTCACATCGTGAAAGGTACATCTTCCATGAGCAGCGTAAGAGCGCTACATTCAAACGGGACAGCAAATTGGCAGGACACTTGTAATCTTTCCGCAAGGGAACTTGAAAAAATAAACTTATAATTTATTTCATAATTAACTGTAAATGTCACTAAAACCTGTATTTTTTTCGATGTCGCGTAGCTCCTACACGAGACATCCGAGAACATGGGTTGTTTTACGAACAATGATCCTCATTGCGAGAGCTATCGATCCCCAGAGTTTATTGCAGAGGTTCTAAATCACCCTGTATATGCTGGTCTGAATGCACTTTTAGAAATAGAAAATCAGTACTATACTATACTATATTCTCAAAATAGATTTACAAAACCTCTAAGGGCAATTACATTAATATTCTCATTATAGAAATATATTTTAGATTTATATATATATATATATATATATATATATATATATATATATATATTTTTTTTTCTCCCTGTAACATAGTTCTAGTAAGCTTATATTAAATTAATTTTCATCATTTTACTAGCTATCTCAAATCTCAAATTAATTATAATTGATTCAATTAAATTAGCTCATAAATTAAGTTACTACTATACCTTATAGGTTTATCTAAATTAAATAACTATGTAGTTCACTAGTCGTTAAAACTTAACTGAAGAATATTGCTGGAGAACCTTTTAAGTGTAGTGTAAATATTTGTAATTTAAATATGTATTGTATTGATTAAGGCTGGTTGAGTGGAAGAGAAGGCCTTATTGCCTTAACTCTGCCAGCGAAAGTAAAACATTGTTATTATTATTATTATTATTATTATTATTATTATTATTATTATTATTATTATTTTACTTACTTACTTAGTTACTTACTTACTTACTTACTTACTTACTTACTTACTGGCTTTTAAGGAACCCGGAGGTTCATTGCCGCCCTCACATAAGCCCGCCATTGGTCCCTATCCTGAGCAAGATTAATCCAGTCTCTATCATCATATCCCACCTCCCTCAAATCCATTTTAATATTATCCTCCCATCTACGTCTCGGCCTCCCCAAAGGTCTTTTCCCCTCTGGCCTTCCAACTAACACTCTATATGCATTTCTGGATTCGCCCATACGTGCTACATGTCCTGCCCATCTCAAACGTCTGGATTTTATGGTCCTAATTATGTCAGGTGAAGGATACAATGCGTGCAGCTCTGCGTTGTGCAACTTTCTCCATTCTCCTGTAAAACTTCATCCCTCTTAGCCCCAAATATTTTCCTAAGAACCTTATTATCAAAAACCCTCAATCTCTGTTCCTCTCTCAAAGTGAGAGTCCAAGTTTCACAGGCATCCAGAACAGCCGGTAATATAACTGTTTTATAAATTCTAACTTTCAGATTTTTTGACAGCAGACTAGATGACAAAATTTTCTCAACCGAATAATAACACGCATTTCCCATATTTATTCTGCGTTTAATTTCCTCCCGAGAGTCATTTATATTTGTTACTTTGTTACTATTTGTTATGTTGGAATACTAAATTTTATGCGATAGAATTCCGAACCCTAGAAATAACTGAACAACTGTTTGATGTTACTCATTTAGATTTTATTCTCTATCATTACCAGGACATTGTAGTCTTTAGTTCCACTGACAAAGTCACTCAATTTCACTTTTTTTTAATTGAATGCTGTATTTCTCCCCTTATTACTACAACGCTCAGGAGATCAATTACTGAATAATAGGATAGTTCCAGTTTGATTTGACCTGGAACAAACTACCTGAGGGAAAACACCACAATAATGCTCTGGTAATCTGTCAGGAGAAACAAAACACGCAATCTCCCTGAGTATCATGAGCCGGTAGGAAGACGTTAGAAGACTTTATACCCTTGTTCCTGGTTCAGAAGCCAACCCCATCCCAGCTGAAGAATGACTACAGACATCCGGGACTTAATGCAACCCCTCCCGGCTATGCCATGTTCCTCTAATGATGAGACGTGCCGAAAAGGCAGAGTGCTGTCCTCGAATTCGCTGTGCAGAGAATGAGGCAAACTTAGTGCAATTCTGAGTTCTTAGTCTTTTGTTTCTTAGACTTCTGTAAAAGGTTATAGGTCGATAGAAAGAACGGAAAGTAAAGAGAACAATGCGGAATCTGCAATGTAGAATGGCATACCAGTATTAAAGAAGTATAAAATTTACTTGAGGAAACACGTACGAGGGTAATAAAAATGATGAAATGACACAGGAAGTAAAAACCTTTTAACATTTCAAGGATTTGAATTAGATTCTTTTTCTAATCTTCTCCAACTATAGAATTCTTAGCGTTTTTCTATAATCTATTGTAAATTATTTAAAAATAGCGTGTAAGAGGGCCTTAGACTAGAAATGTTTAGCTTAAATGTAGTTCTGTGTATAAGTATGCATAAGGGTGTAATTATTTGACTTATTTGAACTGTTGTATCAGTGAAGCGAGGTGAGTCAGTGAAGTTATGGTTTTACAGTGCAGTGAATAGTTCCGATCAGTGATAATTTATAGCGTCAATGAAATGTGTTCTATAGTGTCAGTGAAATGTGTCCTAAAGTGTCAGTGAAATGCGTCATAGTGCCACTACAGTGAGTGAGATGAGAATAAAGTGACAGACTATTGAAACTTATGTAGGGCCTATACTTAATTATGTAGGTTGTATTGTAAAATTAGGTATTAGCTGTTGTAACCCGTTCAATTCCAAACCCTGCCTGTTATCCTGAACTTTCCTAATGGCATATTCTAAAGCGAAGTTAAAAAGTAAAGGTGATAGTGCATCTCCCTGCTTTAGCCCGCAGTGAATTGGAAAAGCATCAGATAGAAACTGACCTACACGGACTCTGCTGTATTTTTCAATGAGACACATTTTAATTAATCGAACTAGTTTCTTGGGAATACCAAATTCAATAAGAATATTATATAATACTTCCCTCTTAACAGAGTCATATGCCTTTTTGAATTCTATGAATGTACCCTTATACTCCCATTTTTTCTCCAATATCTGTCGAATACAAAAAATCTGATCAATAGTCGATTATTACGCCGAAAACCGTACTGATGATCCCCAATAATTTCATCTACGTACGGAGTTAATCTTCTCAAAAGAATAGTGGACAAAATTTTGTACGACGTCAACAAAAGTGATATTCCTCGAAAGTTACAACAGTTGGTTTTGTCCCCCTTTTTAAAAATAGGTACAATTATGGACTCCTTCCATTGTTCTGGTACAATTTCCTTTTCCCAGATAGCAAGTACAAGTTTATAAATTTCGCTATATAATGCACTTCCACCCTCTTGTATTAATTCTGCTGGAATTTGATCGATACCTGGAGACTTGTACTTTTTCAGATTTTCTATCGCAATTTCGACTTCTGAAAGCGTGGGTTCGGGTATTAATGGCTCAGTAGTTTGTATTTCAATTTCGTCCCGATCATTTCTATTTGGCCTATGTACATTTAGTAGTTGTGCAAAATAGTCTTTCCATCTGTTTAGGATTGATGGAGAGTCTGCAAGCAAGTCACCATTCTCATCCTTGATCACGTTTACCCTTGGCTAATATCAGTTCTTAAATTCCTTTATACCCTTATATAAATCTCGAATGTTTTTATTCTTACTATTTGTTTCTACCTCATTCAGTTTTTCCTTCAAGTAACCTCTCTTTTTATTCCTAAGTGTACGACTTGCTTCCCGTCTTTCATTGAAATAATTATCTCTCTTCTCCTCAACTGGATCCTGTAAGAATTTCAATTTTGCCTGATTCCTTCTTTCTACTACCATGCAACAATCTTCATCAAACCACGGTTTCTTTTTCTTAGTTTCATAATACTAAAATTTACTATTTTCAAACAGAAGAAAATAATGAAGGGGGCCGTGGAGAATGCTGTTGAAATTATAAGAAAACTGAAGAAACAAGAGAAAATCTCTTGCAACTTAGGCTTCGCTCATCACGAATGCCATGTTCGACAGAGCCGGGGATTGAACCAGGAATCGCTTGCATAAGGTGTCACACGCTAGCCACGAGCTAACGAGATCTATATGCATGTTCATTCTAGCAGTTAATTTGACTTGAGGGGCCTGGAGTTCATTTGTTTAGATTATCCACGCATAACGGGCCCAACATTGAAGGCGACCCTCGCGTAACTCTCTGATTGCATCATATTGTCATACAAGCACGTTCGTCACAGATTGGGCACTGGGCTTTATTTGTGAAAATTACTTCCATGACGTCACATGTGCCTTTATCACTTCGGGGAAAGTACTATTATTCCTGTAAATGTGGAACGTATTCAGACGGGAAATTGCAGGAAACGTTAACTGTCAGCGGTTTCCTATATGATTTCTTAAAAAGAGTCAGTCCAGCTAATCAAGAGCTGCGTAATGTTATGGAAATCAAATCTGCTGCTCAAAGGAAGCCACACAACGAAAATCAGACGAGAAATAACAGTTTTGTGTGCTACCAACGGCTTTGAGGCGATTATTTTATAAACATAATGTGCTCTGTACCCAGTAGATGGGAAGTTTTTATGAGGGAAGTGAATGGCATACGAAATTTCTGAAGTGTATAAGATAATCTTTGATAAAACGTGAATCGTCTGTTCATGTAATTAGGCCTATTGATTTCATCTGTACGCAGTTTTTGTGTTGATGATTCAATGTTTAATTGACGCAGGGAGATAAGCGACAGACAATAGTATGTTATACGTTAAGGGAGAGAAACGCATGATTTTCCGCGAGGTACAGTAGAGGAAAAAAAACCGGACCGACCCTTGTAGCTGATTTCAGAGCCTTGTTCACTCCAGAGCACGATAGACTGATAACTAAGACTTTCGTGGTTTGAATCCTGCCTGAGAAGGAAACTTTTTTTCTTCCTTATTCAAATTTATTCTCAATACTTTTCGATTGCTGGGAATAATAAGTTAATTAAGTAGTGAAATATCGCTGCAATCGAAAAGTATTGGGAATAAATTTGAATAAGGAACAAAAAAAAAAGTTTCCTTCCCAGGCAGGATTCGAACCACGAAAGTCTTAGTTACCAGTCTATCGTGCTCTGGAGTGAACAAGGCTCTGAAATCAGCTACAAGGGTCTGTCCAGTTTTTTTTGCCATCACTGTACATAATTGGAAACCGAGGGATTTATCCCGAAGGCTACAAATGTACTGAGGGAAAAATGTGTTTTTATATCCCATGGTGTATATACTATTTTTTCCGAGGCCGCGACTAAATTTTATTTTTCTTTATTTAAGTTTGTTGGCGCTATTTTTATTGAGGGCATAGCAGCGTTCTTCTGTTTATACTGATTGTATTGTTAGGATTTGTATGTGCAAAGCAAAATGGATAGTTTTGAAGAGCCAAAAGAAATAACGTATGTTCCTAGTGAAGCAGTTTTCTGGTTTACTGCCGAAAAAATGCAGAAGATTATAATAATTATGAAAGCGCATACACTCGTTTTAAACAATGGTGTTTGTTGAAGAATGTACAAATGTATTCGGAAAATATCTTGTTTGTGTATTTCACGGAAAGACCAAAGAAATACAAGCCTTCTACTATGCATTCATTCATAATATTTTACCCAAGGGCAGATCTTTCACCGCAAACCCAGCATTCTCCAGTCTTTCCTATTTTCTGCCTTGTTTGCAGTTTTTCTTGAGAAAGGTAAATGCGGTAGCTTCCCGTTGCTTTCCGCACACCATACTCTCTTTCGCATCTTAAAAAATCCGAGGGGACCCCAGCGTGGAGGTGAGGAGAGTGGATTTGACTAATTAAGCTCTGCGGACTTCACCGAAATTCACCGCAAGGATTAAATATCAGTTCTCAGTTCTATCAAGGTTTTTGACCCGACGAAAGACCGGGAAATCCTAATTAGCCTTTTGCTCCCTCTTCTACGATATGGGCACAATATTCTATGTTAAGATCTTGTTTAATAGTAAATTATAATTACTATAAGCAGTAACATGAACTCAACACAGAACTGCAAGCATTGAATTCTTCACCTGACATAATTAGGAACATTAAATCCAGACGTTTGAGATGGGCAGGGCATGTAGCACGTATTTGCTAATCCAGAAATGCATATAGAGTGTTAATTGGGAGGCCGGAGGGAAAAAGACCTTTAGGGAGGCCGAGACGTAGATGGGAAGATAATATTAAAATGGATTTGAGGGAGGTGGGATATGATGACAGAGAATGGATTAATTTTGCTCAGGATAGGGACCAATGGCGGGCTTATGGGAGGGCGGCAATGAACCTCCGGGTTCCTTAAAAGCCAGTAAGTAAGTAAGTAACATGAACTGCTGCCAGGAAGTCAAAAAAGAGGACAGCAATGGAAAAGGAAGCTTTTAATAGAAAAAGGAGCATCTTCTGCGGACCTCTAGAAAAAGAACTAAGGAAGAGACTAGTGAAATGCTTAGTGTAGAGTGTGGCATTATATGGGGCAGAAACATGGACATTACGACGAAATGAAGAGACGCTAATAGAAACATTTGAAATGTGGATATGGAGAAGAATGGAACGTGTGAAGTGAACAGACAGAATAAGAAATGAAGCTGTGTTGGAAAGAATGGGTGAAGAAAGAATGATGCTGAAAGTGATCAGGAAGAGGAAAAGAAATTGACTGGGTCACTGGTTGAGAAGAAACTGTGTATTGAAGGTTGCACTGGAAGGAATGGTGAAATAGAGAAGAGTTCGGGGCAGAAGAAGATATCAGATGATAGACGACATTAAGAAATATGGATCATATGAGACAAAGAGGAAAGTAGAAAATAGGAAATATTGGAGAAAGTTGGGTTTTCAGTGAAAGATCTGCCCTTGAGCAGAACAATCAATGAATGAATGGATTACGTGGACATATTAGGTATTTGATAATACAAAACAATGACTTCTTCTCATACGAAACAGACATATATTTGAATTCAATAGTGGCATATATTAGGAGTAGGAGATAACTATAAACTCTAGCAAGACCACAAATTTAATTTCTTCGTAGTTACTGTACTTCAGTCTTATCCTCAACGATAGAATTTTAAAAAGTTAAACATATCGGATAGGTACACAAAACTTGCAATCAAAAATCCCCTTCGTATTAAACTTTATGTCTGAGAAGTCTGAGATAAAAAATAGGCTATACGGTATGTTAAAAAAGTATCCAATGTAATGCATCAAAACAAGAAAAATTTATAATAAACATGGGTCCTAAAACACATACTTTCTGAGATCTCAACACTTGTTCATAGGAGGTGCTCAAAGTGACGTCCATTCATGGCAATGCACTTTTCTGCCCTACAATACAGCAGGCTACCAGATAATCATACCATAGTTGACATCCCTGGCATGGAATAATGATAGCTCGCGAGGAATACTGAAAACAAAAGTTTGGTTGCGGATATGAGCGGGGTTCAGCAGAGATGGTGTTGTGAATTTTTGTAATCAGCATGTGTGGGTTGATGAAAATTCCCATGCAGTTGAAGAAATAAGGCATCAGCACCGATTCTCAATCAACCTTCTTGGCGATAGATTAAGGGCCATACGTGCTACCACAGAGATTAACTGGGGCTCGTTATCAGGACTTTCTTATTACCGTATTGCCCACCTTCCTGGAGTATGTGCCATGTCAGCAAAGACTACAGAGGTGGTTCATGCATGATGGTACACCAGCACATTTTTTTCGTAATGAGCGTGAACACCTGACGCTGACATTTCAGGACCACTGGATGGATTGTTGAGGCCTCACACCTTGGCCTGCTCGTTCCCCAAACCTAAATCCCCTAGAATTTTGGTTATCAAGAACAACTAGGTCAATTTCAAAGAGTGCGTGATTGCTTACGCCGAAGGGCAGAGGAATGCACATTGAGAACCTCCTATGAACAAGTGTTCAGATCTCAGAAAGTATGTGTTGTAGGATCCATGTTTATTAGATATTATTTTCTCGTTTTGATGTATACTTGCACCTCCTAAAATACTGGATACTTTTTTTAACACCTTGTATTTCAGCAAGCTGATAAAAGTTAGGGAAAGTGATACGTTAACGTTAACGTTAACACACTTTAGGCCCGTGGACAATTTTAAATCACTCGAGAGCTCTAGGGGTCACCACACTATAAATTGAGGATCGCTATAGATTTTCTTTTCTTAAATTGCATCAACTACTTTAGATTTCATAGCGTGAGAAAGTATAAATTATCAATGTGATGCCATAAGCTATAATTTTGTGCTTTAACATTATTTCATTGACACCCAGAAGTAAAGCATTCCAGTTTGAAAACCACTGATCTAACTGACGTCATAAACCTACAATGGGATCAACATCCGTCAGATTTTATTCACTATTCGTTCAGTTACAGGACGTGTTATGTAGGACGAATTGGTCACCACTACATTTATAATGTCTGTAAACAGAACTGTGGTCAGCCATTTGAAACTGGACAACGGCATTATTTTATCTCGATTTCATTGACTGTGTACACAGCACAGCAGATGAGGTTTCCAAATCACAACGACTGACACAAGCTTTCATTACGTACAGTGCCTCTCTAATTGGCCGCCTACACACGATAGGGAGCACTTGAAGAGCAATAGACTTTATTCTCTCATTGTTCCCAGCCAAAAAATTAAAGACATCTCCACATTCTCTTGCATGTGATGCAGGAAATCTCTCCGAAAAAAATAAATGAGTTTAATGCTTTTCTTATGTCTGGCGACAAGCAAAATATGAAATGTCGTATTCCAAACCGCTCTTGTCAGAAGTATAAAAACAATAATTTTCACGATTTACGATATGTAGAATGGAATTTACACCAAAATATTTTCATATTTCATAATGATCTGGTAAAGTTTTCATATTTCATTAAAAAATCTTCATAGTTTTTAATATTTTGCACGATTTTTCCTTCCGTTAGTATATCTACAACTATCACTCAACCCGGCTTTCCATACATTACAAGGCAGCATATAGGGCCTATTGTATAAACTCATGTTCTATTAATAATGTTGGCAATGTGAAACAAATGAACATTTAATACAAACATACTACATAAGAAGTGAGCATGCTTTAGTTGTAAGGAATGTATAATTATTATGAAATTGTATAAAAATTACCTTTGAAGGATGTTAGCAACCATTGTGGCACAAATGGGTACTTGCTCAACTGCAACAAAAAATAATAAAACAACTTATTATAAAAAAAAACGACGTAGGACAAAATTGTTATCTTCAAGCTTGACCAAATGAAAAATAAATGTTACTACACAAAGCAAATCTCTAAACTGTGAAAAGTTAAATTAAATCAGATGGTATAAAATACTGCAAATCAAATCAATTTTATTAATATATTTTAATTTGCTGAATGATACTATAGAATCTCATGATTATATATTACGCAAAAGTTAGGTTTTATACGAACATAATTTCAATCTCACCAATTTTATATAATTCTATACATAGTAGTATTCGAGTTGATAAAAATGTAGAAGAAGGGAGAAATTTCTCGTTGACATACTAATTTCTATTTTTTTAAGTATTTATGTCTATTATTATTAATATTATTGTTACTATTATTGTTAATAAAATCCATTTTAATTACTGTAGCACTTAACATGGTATTTTGAATTTTTGGTACCATGATAACTCCTAAATCTACCATATGACGCCATAGGTATTAGATAATTCACAAATTAAGTACAGAATGGAAACAGACGTTCCTATTACAACAAACATAGGCCTAGTATTACCACAGTCTAGTATATACAGTCACGAAGCTTGAGTTGTGAGGGTGCTAGGAGCCATGGTGACCATATGGATGTCTATATTACGTATTTGACTTGATTTGAAATGTTTAATGTCATGGCACGCCGCAATAGTTTTGTATATCCCTAAGCGGACCTAATTACTCCTTGATGTAAACACAGCAACTACGTACGAAATATTGTGGAAGGAGTGAACTCGATCACCTATACCTCCCCTCCCTTATGCCCATGCCTGTTGTTTTCTTTATTTATGGTTATATTCTGATAATTAACTTCATTAATATTCTGGAGTTACGTATTGATAGAATGTTTCATTTGAACATAAAAATATAAATTCGTTTCAATAAACATAAAAATTAAATATAACCAACTTAAATATTAGGTTTATAGAAATTGTCAAGACGAGTAAAATTCCAGTATAATGAGATTGGCAGACTTGTTGTCTTTTTGTATCGGCTGAATGGATTCCTGAATTCATTACGTCTTTCTTATAAATTTGTAATTGTTAATTTCAATGAAACATTTATATGAACAAATTACACTTATAAGTTTTACATTTTTCTTATTGTTGGATTCAATTTATATTATTTCTTTAAATATCTTAATACAAAACTATATTTTATGGCGTCCCAATAGCAATAAATAAATTATAGACGTTGAAAAGAATCATGGAACTGTAATAATAATAATAATAATAATAATAATAATAATAATAACAATAATAATAATAATAATAATAATAATTTATTTATTTAATCTGGCAGAGCTAAGGCCAGTAGGCCTTCTCTTCCGCCCAGCCAGACTCTAATTCTAATTAAATACATTTGGTTACATAGTTATTACATTAATATCTAGATCATAAAACAACATGAAAGTAAATAATGAAAATTGGATAACTAATGTTAGTGTGACAATAATAAACACTGGTAAGAAATATGTATACGTATATGATTTTTCGTATAATGATAATAAAAATATCAAAGACATTCATCTTAGTGTCAAGTTCTTTACACAGAGACCATATCTTGCTAACAAATAAGTTACTAGTAACCTTACAGCTTTTAGAACAATAAGGTAAAGGTTGGTAATATTGTGGATACTAGGTAATATTATGATAGTACTTCTTGAGAATTCTTTAAAATTACAACCGATCTTCCTCTCGCTCAGTAAAATTGTAAAAAAAATTATCAAAAACAACTATCATAATATGATTAATATCACAATATTACCAACCTTTACCTATATAAAGAAGTAACAATTTTTAGTAACGACAAGATTATAGTTTGAAAATCTATGGTGACATTTTTAATTGGTTATTTAACGATGTTGCATCAATTACTAGGTTATTTAGCGTCGTTGTCATTGACGAAGATACGCCACCGAATTATCTAACATTGGCGTTATAGTTGAGAAAACCTTGGAAAAACCAAAAATGTAATCAGTCCAAGAGGGAATCGAACCATACACGCCTGCCGTTTGAGCTACACCAGTGGCTCTCTTCTGTCTTTTGAATGATAGTTACTTTCTAGAGTTATGGTAACCTATAAAAAAATTGCTCAATTTTCTTCATTAAGAAAGAGACAACAGGCAAGTTCACGTATATCCCTTCCATAGTCTTATCAAGAAAGTTTATCGAGAATAACATGACATAGGCGTACCAAACTACCAAAGAAACAATGAATTGAAAAGTATTACATTGTTTCAGAGATTCTGCTTCAAGTGAGATTCTGAATCATTCATTTCTTCTTTAGTTGAACCTAATGCATCATATGTTTCTACTAGCTAACAGCGGATTATATCTAAACTATTCACTTTACATTCCCATCTAGTTTCACAAACTTCTTTAACAGTTAGGTCTACGTCGCCATGCTTAAGTGCTTTCAAACATTTCTTGAAGAATAAAAGAAAAAAATAGACGTTTCAATACTCCAACAATACACTCTTCACTCAATATGAGGCAGCATTGTACATTAAATGAATGACACCCACAAGGTTTGAAGAATTCCTTAAGAAACATCTCCACAAGTCTTTGTTTGCATATCTTTCTTCCAGTATTTAATAACGCCAATACATTAAGTGAATAATACCCACAAGGAATGAAGAATTCCTTAAGAAATATCAGCAGAACTCTTTGTTTGTATATCTTTCTACTTCTCTCCAATACTGAGTCCACAATTCTTTGCGACCTTACACAGAAGTTCATTAGTTAGATCTACTGTTGGATTAAACAAAAGACGGAACAAAAATATTCCTTAATTTCAATGTCCGTATCAATATAGTCAGCGAATCGTACCCTAAATGACAGCTATTTTTAAAAATTAACATAAAGTGTGCAACAAATTATCTGAGGAAAATATGTTTAATTTATTTCTGTGGGTATGTCATTTATTTTTACTCAAGTCTCCTGTAAGTTCGATAACCTAATTTTGCAACATTTTTCCAAAAAAGAGTCATAAAATCCTTTTGATTGAATTTTTCGTATAGCCTATGTCTTCCCATTACAAAGTCTATACTTTTTGAACAAAGCAGTTTATTATTTTCCGAATTGAGCATAACAAGACTTATACCGAATGCTAAATTGTGCTCAGGTAAGGGAATTTAGATTTTTGTTAGACACCCTAAACCATCCATCAGATATTCTGTTTCCTTCTGGACCTGAGTTTTAAGTTTCCTGTTGATACTTTTATAACAAAAAGTGTGTTTTCCTGAATCGCACTATTTTATAGCACTAGCAGTTTTATGTTGTTTTAATGTCTCGTCAATGTACGAGTACATCCAATTGTCATGTCCGTTTCCGTGTATTCGTGAATAAGAGATTACAATTCATTTACAACACGAACAAAAATCGCGATTAACTTTTCCAATCTTCAACAGAGGAAATTCTCTTCAAAATATGTGACTGGTTCTCAGTCAATAAATTAGTATCAAATTGTAACAAAACAAACATAATTCAATTTAAATCCTGTCCAAATTCAACCTCGCAAATTTCTAGCTCAATAATTAACAATAGATCCCTATTAGAAACAACAACAACCAAATTTCTTGGCTTAAAAATGGATAATGTGTTAAATTGGAAAAATCATATTAAAGAAAATACCCCCAAACTAAATTCAGCTTGTTTTGCTATTAGATCTATGCAAAAGATAGTAAATATCAATACCTTAAAAACAATATAATTTGCATACTTTCACTCGGTAATGAGTTTTGGAATAATATTCTGGGGAAATTCCACAGATAGTAACAGAACATTCCTATTACAAAAAAGAGTAATTAGAATAATAGTAGGGGCCAAATCTAGGGAATCGTGTAGGACTATTTAAAAAAACTACAAATAATGCCCATGGCTTGTCAGTATATCTTTTCATTAATAATATTCCTATTATGTAATCGTGAAAACTTTGTAACTAATTCAACAGTTCATAGCATAAATACACGTTAAAAATGAGTTTCATACTCCATCGGCAAGTGTTTCGTGCTATAAAAAAGGAGTGCGTTATATGGCAGTAAAAATTTTTAATAGCCTCCCTATCGATATAAAAAATAAAACTCAAAACATAAGATTATTTAGGGCCAAATTGAAGAAGTACCTAATTTCTCACGCCTTCTATGCTGTAAGTGAATTCATGACATTCAATAACGCTTCATGAAATTGATACTAAAACTTTGTATTGTACTAGTAGACTATATTGTAAATCTCTTCTGTATATATTTCATCTAGACTATGACTATAAATTAAGAATTTATAATAGTATTAAGTTTTTTGACTTGTTCCATATTCTAGCTGTGAAGCAATGTATGAATACCATGGAATGTTAATAAATACAATACAATACAAGTATGAATGTATTTATTCATACTGCAAATGGGTAAATACCCGGTGACAGTGGTAACTAATTACACTCAATGATGACAATTAATAATAAACACAATAATTAATAAAAATACAATTAATAATAAATTAATAATAATACTGTTAATAATAATTAATACTAATAGTAATAATAATAATAATAACAATAATAAAAGGCATCCTAAATTAAATGAAGCATGATCACTTAAAATAACATTTAAAGTATATCTAATTTGTATCTCAACCCTATGTTCGAACTAAAACCCACGAGTATGAAATTTTCATACATGCACAAGTACCTTTCAGCACTACACTCATTTCGCTGTCAACTCACTCACTGCACTGGAACTACGACACATATCACTGATACTATCCTGATTTCACTAACACTTCAAAAACATTTCACTGTTCAAATACTTTGCACTACCACTATAAATTATAAAACTTCACTGACACCAACACACTTTACTTACACAACACACTTCACTGACACAACACTGATACAATACTTCAAATAACAAGATATCAATTACACCCTTTAAATAGTGTGTATAATATACTACAGTCTATTAGTAAAGTCCTTAAGACTATTTTTAAATTCATTTTTAGTTATTGGTAAAGTCTTTAGTAAGTCTGCAGGTAAAGTATTCAAGTCCCTGATAGTACGATTGAGAAAAGAAAACTTTCCAGTGTCCGTCCTCTGTCTTCTTTCCCTCAATTTATGAGTGGTCGTTCCTTGAAGAGTAATTTGGCGGCTGCAACCTATTTTTTATTTCTCTCCAGGCAGGCTCACCTCTATATGTTTTGAACATTGCGCATAATCGAATTCGCGTTATCCTTGTCCGTGAATGTACCAACGCAATATGTTGAACTGTTTCAGTATTATCTTATTTTCTTGAACAATAATGCAAATAAAATTTGCGACACCTCGTATATTCATTTTCAGGAAATTTTCGCAACAATGTCTAACGGAAACCGTGAATTATGATCCGATATTTTGTAACTGATGTTTGATGATCAGACTTTATTAATAGGAAGGGCTATTTTTCTATGTCATTTAAATCAATTTTCTCAAGTGAATTTTTTAGATCATTACCAACAGACATTGCAAGACTACATAAATTTACCATTACAGCCTTCGCATTTCGTATTCGAACTTGTGCTTGAGTGATTTAGAAGCGATTTGTCGCTTAGCCCTGTAAGGAAAAAAATCAAAGCACCTCCAAAGACTGAAACTTATGGTAGGCCTCTCATATACCAGCTATGAAGCTGATCATACGCCGCTCATACTGCAATAAATGAGAAATATACTTGTACTTTTACAAAAGTGAGGTCCTATGACAATGTTAAACCACGTAAAACAGGAGACTTTAAATCTTAATGTCTTTCTTTGTTGTATAATTGAATATATGTTATTGGAAGACCAAATCTAAAATTTGTGTATTTGCGACACCACTGAAATTAAAATTTACTCCATAATTCCAAAACCCGTTGTTAAACTGTAATTAATTTACTTACCCTACTTTCTCATTAAGCGAAATTGTGTGATAATTCGATATTATTACTCTATTTTAAATTCATACTCATTAAAAGTTAAAAATGCATTTTATATTATTTGTAGTGACTATTCATGAGCTGATTACAAAATTGAAGTGATTACACTAATTCATTTTCTGGAGTAATTTCATTATTTCGTGTTCAGATTATATTGTTGTCACTTGTATAACATCATAATGGAATAAATGTTTAGGTTGAATTGTAATCGACATTCAAGCTTTAGTATGAGTCGTATCAATAAGTTATTACACCAAATTTATTAACTTAAATAAAATATCCATTATCATACGCCAGAGAGATCGAAAGATGGGAATCGGCCTTGCTCAAAACTCACTCAACAGCATTCAATAACCTAGTCTTTATTTGGACATGATAAAAAATAAAGATGATAAAATAATACTGACGTAGTACTCGTACGATAAATCCAAGAGAAATTGAAGAATTCTCCTGAAAAAGGATGTAATATAGAATTATTGAAATATGTAATTTGGGTGAAAAAAGTAATTTTGAAGCATTCATTTGTTACAAATTATTGTATTCAATTACTGAATTAACTTTGATTAATCAAATACTTCTGCTAGTAAATATACGCATAATTAAATATGCCCGTTAAATTATTTTTCTTTCTCCTGAAAAATTAATTTGTAGTTATTTTAATTTACCGATTTATTTATTTATTTATTTATTTATTTATTTATTTATTTATTTATTTATTTATTTATTTTTCTGTTTTTATAGGTTATTTTACGACGCTTTATCAACATCACAGGTTATTTAGCGTCTGAATGATATGGAGGTTATAATGCCTGTGAAATGAGTCCGGGGTCCAGCACCGAAAGTTACCCAGCATTTGCTGATATGGGTTGAGGGAAAACCCCGGAAAAACCTCAACCAATTAACTTGCCCCGACCGGGAATCGAACCCGGGCCACCTGGTTTCGTCGCCAGACTCGCTAGCCGTTACTCCTCAGGTGTGGACTATTTGTCTGTTTGTCTGTTTATTTATTTATTCAATCATTTATTTATTTATTTATTTATTTATTTATTTATTTATTTGTCTGTTTTATAGGTTATTTTACGACGCTTTATAAACATTACAGGTTATTTAGCGTCTGAATGATATGGAGGTTATAATGCCGGTGAAATGAGTCCGGGATCCAGCACCGAAAGTTACCCAGCATTTGCTCATATGGGTTGAGGGAAAACCCCGGAAAAAACCTCAACCAATTAACTTGCCCCGACCGGGAATCGAACCCGGGCTACCTGGTTTCGCGGCCAGACTCGCTAGCCGTTACTCCACAGGCGTGGACTATTTGTCTGTTTGTCTGTTTATTTATTTATTCAATCATTTATTTATTTATTTATTCATTTAAATTTAAATATACCGAATGTAATTACAATAGAAATAGAAATAAAATAATACAATCATTATATAAAAAAGAAGATACAGTATTATTAAAAAAATTTGAGGACCGAATGAGCAGCGCTCGTGTTCGGTCGCAGTTCAGATACATTATGAATAGGCCTGTAAGTGAATATATAAAATAAAATAAAATAGAAACTAAAATTAAAATTACAGCTACAATGAAATTATATAATATAATTTATTAATATAAGAGGAATATAGAAAATGAAATAAAATAGGAACTAAAATTAAAATTACGGCTGCACTGAAATTATATAATATAATATTAACATAGAGAAAAATAATATCGTACGTGAATGAAGTAGGGCAATTTATGAAATAATATATATTCCAAAATTATAGACTACAAATATAATAAAGGCTGATTAATTTATGCACATAAGTTATAAATTTAAGAATGTTTAATTCAACGCATTACAACGTACTGATTCTTGCGACTCTGCTATATGCTTTTGAGAACTGAACAATCAACGCAAACGATAAATCGAGAATAATTGAGGCGGAAATTAAATATTAAAAAAACAGGTTATAAATGGAACAACTACAAAACAGATATAGAAGTTTTATAAGATTTGAGAATGACATCAGCCTTTGAATAAATTTTAAATTGTAAGTCAAAGTAGATACAACATGTCAATTGGATGTGCCGCAACAGATATCATAGATTACCAAAAAATTACACCGCTGCGTGTACAAACCAGAAACAAAATTCAGGTGGTCCATATTTTATTTCTGGATTTGTACAAGAAACCCTGGAAGAACACCGAAGAGACTTTTCAGCCTCATTATGAGACTGGAAAGAGCCAATCTGTGGCCCAACTCTTTGGATGATGATGATGATGATGATGATGACAACGACGACGACGATGATGATGATTATGGTGATGATGATGATGATGATGATGATGATGATGATGATGATGATGATGATGTTGATACATTATAAGATGTAACTTCAGTCTTTATACAAAACATTTAAGGGGCCCACCAAAATGAAGTATGAGCTTTAAAGGCCCGTGGCACTCAAAAGTTTGAGGAGCCATGCTGTAGATCAGGGGTCGTCAGCACAGAGCACGCTGGGGCTAGCCTCTCTTACCCGCGGAAAACGCAGTGCACTATAGTGCTCTCGTAGCTGCTAGCGGGTATGCTCTCAATCTCCCCCTGTTGCATGACAGTGCACACGGGACGGCACCGCGTACCCATTGCACATTTCAGCGAGTGCTGACGACCACTGCTGTAGATGTTTATATTTTGTGAGTTGCATATACGTTCTAGTATTAAATTTCACTGTTTAAATATTTCAGTACAACTAAACACAATCTTTATATTATATAAATACAATAATAAAACAAAGAAATCGTTAACTGTCCTTCCATTTTACATTAGGCCTACCATTTTTCGACGATACGCACACATTCTAAGAATTCAACGCATTTAGAAGCAATATGTTGTTCGCAGTTACTATGCTCATCTTAGTAAATCTCTGGGTTTGGTGTCGTAAATTTATGGTACGCAAAGAACCCAGTTCTTGACAGAGGGCTCCAGGTAAAATTTGCCGGTCATTCCATTCCCACGTTGAGTTTCGACGGAGAATAACCTCTGGAGTTTAAAAATTTGTACAATAAAATACTACTGCGACAACAGGCATGATTTACAACTATTCAAATTCCTACGACATGGTGAGAAAAGTCAATGCGAAGAAACATCACTCAACAAGGAAAAACAAATAAATGAACTAAGATAGGCCCATTTGGTAATGGGGAATATACCACACGCGCACACAGTGAAAACCTATTGCCTAAGAGGACACAGAAAAATTGGACGTCTTTAGAAAGAGATGTAGTTTCGTAAAGGAGATGGAACGGACTAACGTCGTCGAGGCTATGATGATGATAATGATGATGATGATGATTACAACGATCGTGGTGGTGTGATGGAAAAATAGATAGTACTACTTTTAAAAAATTAATGAATATATAACATATTACTGTTACTACATATTTATGTAGGATACATAGGCTAGCTATTACTTTAAAAAAACACTGTATCTTAGTGTTGGTTGCCTTCTATTGGGGCTGGCGCCCCTGAACTCGGCGACTTAGTCCTCCGCTGAACGGACTCCGCGGGGAAATCTAGCGCAAAGCATTCCGTTATAATCACCATCAGCTGCTAAGCCGGATTTCCTTGATAGTAAATTACATTGCGTAGCTCGTACGTCTTCATTTACCAAAAAAAAAAAAAAAACTTCTTACGATCAGCTACACCCCATAAAGAATTGAAACTTGCTCGCTTTACTGACTGAATGATGCTGTTCAAATAAATCCTTGCAGTAGCTGCATTAATCTTCAGTGTGAATATTGTTCTAACTGTTCTTAAAAAGCAACAATTAACTGGCAACAATGATATCGAGAATGGTTTGTTTTTGTGAAAAAATTTCTTTTAAAATATACTGTTTGACGTGGCCGAGAGTTTTTACTTTTCAATGGATTTCTCTACGCATCTCTGAGAAATCGTTCTTGACTTACAACCTCCTAGCCATAGTTTCAACATTATTATTATTATTATTATTATTATTATTATTATTATTATTATTATTGATAATATTAAAATGGATTTGAGGGAGGTGGGATATGATGGTAGGGACTGGATTAATCTCGCTCAGGATAGGGACCTATGGCGGGCTTATGTGAGCACGGCAATGAACCTCCGGGTTCCTTAAAAGCCATAAGTAAGTAAGTATTATCCTAGATCATATATGTAACAGATAACTCTTCGCTACGTTAAAATCGGCAGCACTTTGAAGAGAACAACCGCCAGGATCGCCACCAGTCCGCCGTAAACGAACACGAGATGGCAGCACAGTCGCTAATGCAATTCAAATGGGAATTATGACGTGACTCCTTATGTAACAACTAGATGGCAGCGTAGTAAACCTGACAAAAGTTGTTAACCTCAAAGCCTATAAGCCCGACATATCTGTTACATATATGAACTAGGGTATTATTACTACTACTACTACTACTACTACTACTACTACTACTACTACTACTATTATTATTATCATTATTATCATTATTATTATTATTATCATCACTATTATTATTATTATTATTATTATTATTATTATTATTATTATTATTATTATTATTATTATTGCCACTTTAAGCAAATTAAGGTATCATGGTAATGAAAACAAATCACGATTTCTAAACAATTATGGAATCATCACATGTAACACAGAAGCTAAAATAAATTATTATTATTATTATTATTATTATTATTATTATTATTATTATTATTAGAAATATTATTAGAAGTATTAGAAAATTTTAAAGCCAACATTATTAGGATTTATACTTTTTAGATTTTAGACCGTTCTGTCTTCAAGTATTTCTGAA
Source organism: Periplaneta americana (assembly GCF_040183065.1). Taxonomy (NCBI): domain Eukaryota; kingdom Metazoa; phylum Arthropoda; class Insecta; order Blattodea; family Blattidae; genus Periplaneta; species Periplaneta americana. Next base: position 130,831,183 of record NC_091129.1, on the reverse strand, counting down.
GGCGGCTTCTGTTCCACTTCCTCTTAAATCTGTAGTTGAAGATTCGTTTCGGGAAACTATCACTGTCCATTCGTTCTAAATGTTCTATCCATTTTTGATGGTATTTTGTTATTACGTCTTTCAGTCTATATATGTTTAATTTTTGTCTGATAACTTCATTTCTCATACGATCAGCTCTTCTATTATCTCATAATAAATTACTGATCTCAAGAATCTCACCTCTGCTATCTGTATTCTACACATTTGTTGTTCAACTCTGCGCTCCATGAAGAATTGTAAGAACAACCTTAGAATTGTGTCAATGTTCGTTTTAACATACAAAGTTATTTTAATTCTACCGCATACACATTTTTTTTTTCGAGCGAATGCCTTTAGAACTGTTTAGACTTGAAACATAACCGAAGTATTTAAAATCTCTGACTTGCTCTAGGCTACAAGGGCGTCTGTTATTAAGATTATTGCTCATGTTGGATATTTTCCTATAAAAGCTTATATTTTAGTCTTTTCGTTAATATTTTAAGGTTATACTTTTTATTAAATATAATTCATAACTTGATCTCTGCAAATCATCATCTCTGTGTAATTACACGATATCATCTTAAATAATAAATTTGTCGTTGGTAATTGTTTATTATATTTTCAAATCACGCTTTATTTCCATTTTCAAATAACACTGTCACTGTAAAAATTAAATACAGCTAAGGATAACGGTAACACTTGTCTGACGCCATGGTTAAAGGCTGATTCACAATAAACCGGGAACGGAAACGACAACGAGAACGAGAACGATAATAATGTTAAAATATTTGAATTTAAATGTGAGTATTCATAATGGTTAATTGTGAATTCTCACATTTAAATACATTTATTTTAACAATATTTCCGTTCTCGTTCTTGTTGTCGCTTCCGTTCCCGGTTTATTGTGAACCAGCCTTAACAGCTACCTTTCTGCTACTACAGAGTGAACCGTAAGTAATGTCATCAGGTCTCAAGGATATAACAGGAACACATTAAAAAGTGTCTGGTTAACAACATATAATATGCATGCATTATAATATTGTGATGAAGACTAGAAATTCTGGTGAATTTTTTAGGAGCATGTCAGAATGCATATGTGATTTATGAGGTATTTGCACATTATTGTTCAACATGGAAGAACCAGAAATATACAATATTATGCACAATAGATATGTCTTAAATGTTAGATCAAATAATATATATATATATATATATATATATATATATATATATATATATAATTTGAACTGGTAATGGAAATTACGGGAAAACGGCTGAACGGATTTTAATGAGTGACCCCTCATTTTCATGCCTGGCATCCAAAGTTTTGCGGAAAAGTAGTAGTTTTCACTGAAATGTCAATTTCCCTACATAATTTTCCTATTTTCCAAAATCCATCTATTGTCAGTTTTGAGAATTAATTATATTGAATCACGGCCGACTTGATTGAATTTCAGAACAAAACACACACTACAATAAACAATAGGCTATTACACGAAGGCCATGACCTGCAGGATTGCCGACATATTTAGAGCTCAATTCAATTTGTTATTAAAAACTGATTCTGCAGTGTATAATTTTCTGAGTACAGCTGTGTATTGGATATTCAAATCTACGAAACTTGAGGTGGTTTGATGACATTATTACCATTAGAAATTAAATATTATTATAGTTAATATCATGATGCGTCTATTTTTCATTAATTGTACATAATATTGATGCTATATTGATGACGTGAAATTGAAACGTTTTGAGGTTATGTAAGTAAATGTAGAGAATATCTTAATTTAGATCTTCATTTCTATAATTTACTGAGTGACTGCTATATATAACTACAAAACTTAAGTAGATAATAATATTGTTATTAAAAATCAAATATTTTTATACTTATTAACCCAGTGGGGTTGGGTCGTTTTCATATACTTAATGGCGGTGTAGTGTAGATATTGATATATGTCATTGTCTTCAGTATTGGCTCGAGAGAGCGCAAAAATTACAGTTCCTAAGGAGAGATAAAATGGTATTACTTACTGATAAAATAAGAGGTCTAGAAAATTGTGTAGTCTCCAGATCATTTCAGCAAGATCTCTTAGTAGGATAAAATGATTTTACGCTCTACATTTCTACATGCAGCAGCTATACGAAATTGCTATTGTTCGAAAGCTTAGGAAACCTGACATTTTTTTTAACTTTTGCCTACAATCCACAATGACCTGAAATAGCTACTGCTATCGTCCTGACATTGATACTTGCGTTTTCGCGTTGAAACTCAAAAACTGAAGTTGGATAGGTTCAAAAAAAAGTATTTGGCCTAAAAAAATCCATTCAGAGGGAGTATGTTTCATTATCATGGAAGCAAATAACTATCAAAAAGACAAGTATTCTTCATTGAAAATAAATCTGAAAATTTTTTATTTGAACGTGTAACGAACTTAGTTTGCAGCAGCATTTGCTGCACAAGCCACTAGTTAAAATATAATTAAAAACAGTTGGTAAAACATATGATGAATAAATTAATTGTAATACATAGTTGTTAAAATTACATTTGTGATATACAGGGTGATTCACGAGGAAAGGTAAAAAATTTAGGATACGATATCTTAGGTCATTTTAAGTGAAAAAGTTCATATGAACATAGGTCCGTTTTCGAACGATGGCGGAGCTAGATGCTTTTTTTGGTAAAACGTCTCGCCCCAATGTGAATCAGACGTTACCATATGCTGCTGACTTAAGACAAGGTCACCGATGAATGATATAACATTGGAATCTGCATTGTGAGCGATGTAGATAAGAGAAGAGAAACAAACAGGGTGGTGGAGCATTACAAATGTCACAACAAATACGCTATCACTTATCGGTTCACAGCAGTTAAGTCAGCTACCTACAGTACAGCAGTTATACAGATACAGTTATCGGAAGTGTGAAGTTGTGTTTTTCAAGATGCCTTATAAATTTTCGACTACAGAATACGCCGATATTGTGTATGTTTATGGTTTGTGCGATTGAAGTTCCTTGCGTGCCGTCGTTGAATATGAACGACGCTATCCGAACAGAAGAGTACCATATCGAAGAGTATTTACTGTCTATGGGGTTGGATGAAAGACTTGGTATAGGCCTATCAAAGGAACGGTGAAACGAGAGAGGCGCTAATCGACCGTATTTTGGATGCGACATTTAAGACAGCCACATGCAACTCTCCCGGGCGATGAGCGCGATTCACGCCCGAGCGCAACAGTGCATGGAAGCAGAAGGAGGTACCTTTGAAAATGTGCGAAAACATCGATCCCGACATCTAGAATATTAGGTATGTATGCATACGTGAATACAAACTTTTAATTTGTCCGTTATCTGTCTCTAAATGCGAGTTAGTACAATAAAATCTCATAAGTTTTTGTGAAATGAAAGAGCCATATCTCCGTAACCGTTCGAAAACGGACCTACATTCATATGAACTATTTCACTCAGAATGACTTCAGAATTCACATCCTAAATTTTTTACCTTTCCTCGTGAATCACCCTTTATGCTAACAATTGCTATCAGTTATCTCATCAGAGATCTAGTAAATATGTATTTTATAATTATGTGATCAGGAATGATAGTTGCAGGAGGATAACAGCTTGGTCGTAATGTTTGTTGGTGGATGTTAGGATGTATAGAAATGTCTGAAACGAGATATGTCTTTTAGTTTTGCTTTTATTGAATGCAAACGAGATATAATGTGTTTTAATTTTACTTTTACTGATTGCAAAGCTGTTAAATGTTAAAGCAATAAGTTATGTAGTTACTTACGGAGATGTTGTTCATGAGACCTGATGATACAGTAAGGCGAAAGCGCTCATCATATAATAAAATAAAATATATTTACACTCAATGATATAATTCACTGTGTAAAAGCGATCAGTTTAGATTTAACAGTAACCTAATATAATTAATTTAAATTTCAAGTCGTTTCCCTTTTGAACAGGACCGTCGATATGATATTTCTGACAGCGCCTGCCTCTAATCCATAATTGAAAAATGGCGCGCGTCTTGACGAAGAAAGACAAACAAATGTATAATAAAACTAGCAGTGAAGTGAACACAACAGTCAGGATGCGTATCGTACATTTGGCCCACGCCCTAGCCCCAAAATTGATTTCTGTTGTCCAGGAACACAACTTCCATCTTGATATTTCCCGGAAGGCGGTCAATTTCCTTGTCCTCTGAAATGTGACATGGTGACGTAATCTTGATCATGTTTACAGAAAAAGGTCGAGAGGGCGTGACACAGAACGAGTTAGAAGCATTATCGCAGTAACATCAAAGTCTGAGTGTGGGATGGAAAGCCATTGAAATCCTTCTAACCTCAGAATTAATCCGATCACGGTTTAGATTAGAGATTCAGAAGTCTTTAAGTTTTCGACAAACAAAGGTTAAATTCACAGAAAAAATGCCTTCGTATTCGTTAAATATAGTTAAGACTGGTTCACGGTAAACCGAGAACGGAAACGACAACGAGAACGAGAACGGAAATAATGTTACATTCATTTTATTTTAAGGGGACACTCAACTATATTTTGGAACTTTTTTCCTATTTGACCAATCTTTTTCAAATTTGGAGAAAAAGTTTAATATACACATGTAAAGTAACATGCAAAATATCAGCTCATCAGATCCAATACTTTTCAAAATAAAAAATATTTCAATTTTTAATCAATCATTAATTAAAATGTCACTTTTAATTACCATTTTTTATTTTTTGGCTTTGTGCATTTGATCGTGACTTCTCAATGAATAGGGGAAGAATTCTGCGTATTGATTTAGTTCTGTCACGTAAATTAGTGTAGAAATTTAATTTTTCATTTCTATGACACTTTTTCTCCAATTTTTAAGTTGAATGTCCCCTTAACAATATTTTCGTTTTCGTTCTCGTTCTCATTGTAGTTTCCGTTCCCGGTTTATTGTGAACCATTCTTTATTATAACTCTCGCTCCTAAATACGAATCAAGGAATAAATATGTACTCCCACAAATGATTTTTAGAGGTTCACTGCCTCCCTCACATAAGCCCTCCATCGGTCCCTATCCTGAGCAAGATTAATCTATATAATGAAAGATGAGTGGAACGGAGAAAAATTCTCTCCGGCACCGGGATTTGAACCTGGGTTTTCAGCTCTACGTGCGGACGCTCTATCCACTAAGCCACACCGGATAAACCTGTTAGTTAACATAACCCCATAAGAAGCAATCCAGCGGCATTAAATCACATGATCTCGGGTGCCAGTTAACATACCACCACGCGAAGTGATGAAGCCTCTAAACTTCTCCCTCAAAAGATCGACTGTTACGTGAGCAGTATGACACGTGGCGCCATCTTGCTGAAACGAGGCGTTTCTGAGATCCATACCTTCCAATTGAGGCCAAAAATAATCCCTTATCTTAACACTGTACACTTCACGTAATGCACGGAATGCTTGGCGAACGGATGACTTTTTTAATAATACATTTTAATGATTTCTACTCGTTAAAAATGATGAAAGCATGGGAAAAATATCACTGCTATAGCTTTATAAACACGGCAGCTGTTATATGTTAAAAGTAGGACACTCATATTGGAAGATTCTTTATAACGTGTGTGTCGGAAATTTATGACACTTCGCTTATCTGTCTAAGGCAGTCACACTACGAATCTCTACAGGCGTCTCAAGGCTAACGCATAAAAGTTGTTACAGAGAGCAAGTGTAGATAGCGTAGCCAGCTGAAGAGAAAAGCGCAGTACCCGAAGATAGCCGATCGTTGATTCATGTTACAAGCATGAGCGAGCTAAAGTGTAATTGTCGAGGGAGAAATGCCACAAAGCTGCACTTTTGAGTTGTACTGTCACGATAGACGGATGTTTTCGGAAGGAATTTCTTAAGTAGTTTGTAATAATAATAATAATAATAATAATAATAATAATAATAATAAATTTATTTTCTAATTATATATCAATAAGTAAAAAGAAGACATCTGAAGCATGAAGAACTATACATGTTACGTAATTATTTAAGCACAAGGAACAGGCCACCCTACCCCATTATCTCCTGGCCTAGTTACCTCATAAGTTGGTATCACTTGTGAGGTTCAGACGTGTCTTCGGACAGTTGACTAAACAACAACAATAATTCATTTCTAGTAAATGGTTTTTGGTATCTTTCTTTTCTTTTAAGTTTATATTATATTTAATACAATAAAATTCAATTAAATGATAATAATAAAATTACAATTATTAAACTTGTTGGTTGTTAAAGTACGTATTCTTATGATATGCCAATATTAATATATTCATTAAAATAATAGTTAAATAATAATGTTTTCAATAATTAAAAATAACCAAAACGTCTTAGAAATTCACAAACATGTATTTTAAATTAGAACTATTAAAATCTTAAATCTGGTTTCAATTCTTTTCTCAAGTCCTTCAGTACTTCATTATATTTCTTACGCTGGTCTTGTTTCAAATTAGGTAACAATAAATTTTACATTAATAAAGTGGTAAGAGTTATCCACTGAATCTTTCGACTCCCACAATTTCGCTTTCCCTAAGAAAGCTTTTATTTATTCACACATTTGCGGGAATAAGGAAATTCTTTCTTCGCAGATGGACACAACATACATCGTAGCGGTTGCAGATGTTTATTCAAACGTCGCGGTCAATGACGTCATCCGGAGATACACGAACTGGTCCCGAATGAATCTTGTTCCACTCTTACATTAAAAAAGAGAAAGAGGAGGAAGTGCTCCGAGAAGGCCCTATTGAGACGTCTGCTCTATATCCTTTGAAAAATCACTGCCCTTTGTGGGATTTGAACACCGAAACTTCAGATAAAACAGTAATCACGGTAACCACTCGATCATGAAGGAGAATACAAAACAAGGAATAAGAATACAGAGTTATCCCACAGTCACGAAGCTTGAGTTTTGAGGGTGCTAGAAACAATAGACTGTGACGGTTCTATTTTGCATTGCCTGTAATGAGGCGATATTAGCGATCCTAGTGGTGAGCAACTATCTAATGTTTGCATATTTACTACGTATTGAGCTTCGCGACTGTATATACTAGACTGTGGTTATCCCTTATCGTTATTCTTGCTGCATATTTTAACTTCCCTTCTCGGTGTTCACTTCTCGTGGGACTCTTATTATTCAAACTTTGCCATAAGTCAGAATCTCTCTGGGTCGAATTTTCCCAACATAAACCAGACAAATAATCAAACTGTAATATAACCTGTTAGCGCAGGTTTCCGCCTTCGGCGTCATAAAGATCTCTGGCTGTCAGGTTCTGCCGCGAAACCAACTTGGTCTCGTTTTCTGGCAGACCAGTTCGTGAGAAGACGGCGCGGCGATAAGAAATGCTGCAAAAAGAAAAGTACAATGCGACGTGGAAATATGGGGTAGCTGACGTCCTTACAATTTGATCAATACCATTCAATAACTCATACAATGATCACCCCGGGAGTTCGTTTGCACTCGAGACCCTGCAGCCACCCACTCGATCTTCGCACACAATACAGTTAGCAGATAATCCATAAATAAGAGAAGCCAGAGACAGAATGGCAACACCACTACTCGATATTTTTTCCAATTTTACTATTATTATTATTATCATTCAATAAGAATGCTTGGTTTAATAAGGTCTATAACTTATTCTTTTTCTACTCCTGAGTCACTATTAATTCTATACTTTACTTTGGTTCGATCTAAACTTGAATATGCATCTGTAGCCTGGAATTCCATTACTTCAACTGATTCGGTTAAATTGGAAAATATTCAAAGAAAATTAATTTCCTTATGTGCTTTTCGATTTATACCCAACTCCTCTGACTTTAAACTATGAGATTACCTGTAAATATTTTAACTGTTGTAGCCTTTATTCTAGACGTCAAAATCTTGATTATCAATTTTTTTTGCAAAGTTATCAAGGGTGATATTGATTGTGAGTCTATCATAAACAATATCAGCCTTCGTATTCCTACAAAAGGTTTAAGATTTCAAAAAAATTTTTATAACAGAAATTCAAAATCACTTCCTCCAGTCTGTAGATGCATAAAATATGCCAATTTGCATGGGCACAATTTAGATCCTTTTAAGGTTTAGCTTCGTTTTGATTATTAGTTTTTACTGTTCTTGTTCTCAATTTTATTTATGTATGTTTTTGTTTATTTAAGATATTATTTATTTTGTTTTTGCACCTTTGTATCTTCTATTTGTGTATTGTGTTGAACTATAATTGGCCTCTGGCTGTTGTTCAGCACACAAATATTAATAATAAATAATAATAAATAAATTATTATGAATAAAATTAAATTAAAACTCTATTGGTTCTATCACACACTTTACTCCATTACATCCTTCACGCAATTACAAGAATGCTGTGCACTGAGATATCGCAATTAAATAAGATATTGGTTGAGTTATATATATGATGATTCACTAGGATTTACCGGCACTTACGGAGCTTATTTCCGAAGAAATTCTGAGCAAAAAATGTCATGTAAACATATGTCCTAATCTCAACATTTTCAGAGTTACACTAATTTGAAGTTGTTAGTAAAGTATCATTATTCTTTAGTTTTAAGAGTAAACGAATATTACAGATAAAGAATGAACTGTTCAGGAATAGGTATATCATTTCTTTAATTAGCTAGTATTCTGAAGCTAAAAATATGTTGTGAATTCCATAGTTGCTTCGTACAGATTTTTTTTTTTTTCGATTTTTAACTACAAAATTACATTTCTTACTCATTTATCACAACAATTGTTACAAATCACGCCACTGCACTCTTGTAAATTCTTTAAGACTGTACATTAGGGTGCTTAATTAAACTGCCATATTCATAGACATTCTTAGCGCGGGCTTCCGGTGGATGATCAGTGAGCTAACGTTTTTCGTATTCACAAACCAATGTTAGTGATGATATGATATGATATGATATGATATGATATGATATGATATGATATGATATGATATGATATGATATGATATGATATGATATGATATGATATGATATGATATGATATGATATGAATCCTGTACAAGTAATCAGTCGATAGCCGGGGCTAGTTTAGCACAGTCGTAGCGCGGGCTAGCGAAATGTCTATGCATAACAGCCTTAAGGATCAAGTTCCTACAGTCATACGATTTGTAACAATTTTTGTGATAAGTCAGTAAGAATGATGTCATTCTTAGTTAACATTGAAAAATAAAATTTGTACAAATCAATTAACAACACATTTTTAGCTTCAGAACACTAGCCAATTAAAGAAAGGACATTCTGAATAGTTCGTTCTCTATTATTTTGTAATATTTTTTTTACCCTTAAAACTAAAGAAAAAAGGTATTTTACTAATAACTTCAAATTAACCCATTAGTGCATAGTGTCCGAAAAATCGGACACAAAAGAATTTTGTTGTACAGGTTACAGTGCTCGAGCTAATTTGTATAAAATATGCTATATTACTTCCTCAATGTAGTAGCTCAATGATTTTAGCAGTTTGTGCTTCTCGGCTTGAATTTTTTAGTGTTAGAGAACACATATTATTAAGATAGCAAGCAAGCAGTACGATGCTGTGCGCAAGGGGTAATTAAATTTATAAATTAATATATTTTATAACAATGTAATTTTTTGATACTAGGTTTATACTATTGTCAATGCTTCCATTATTGAACCAGCACATAGAAATCTCCATTCTTGTTAAAATGTTTGTTGTTAACGAAGTGTAAATGTCAGCGTCCGAAAAAACGGACGCTATGCTCTGGATACAGTTACAATGGAAGTTGTAATGCGAATGCTGGTATGATATTTTCGTTACTCTTTTTCAGCCTAAATGCGAACGAGATATTGAAATAATTAAAAATAAAGATAAAATTACATAAGAGGAGCTCATATGTTATTATGTTATCTCACCAGACGATGGGTTGGACACATACGGACAGCCACAGATCTGATGAACACGAAGCCAATGTCAATCAGCTTGGCAGAAAAATGCTTATTAGTGCTTGTGAATTACAGACTGCTTGCAAGGACAGTGATGGTGTTTTTCAATATGAGGCGCGTCCAGAAAGTAAGTTTCCCAGGGGCCGTTTAGATAAAGAAACAATTTCTTTCACGGAAAGATTTATTGGAACAGATAAAGCAAATTTTGAGCCATTTTTCAACATATTCCCCACCGGAATTCAGACATTTGTTATACCGTGGGATCAACTTTTATACGCCTGTGTCGTAGAAGTTTGTCGTCTGGGATCGGAACCAGTGTGTGACAGCCGCCTGCACCTCTCTCCTCCCTGACACTTTGAAAATACTGACCGGACAGGAGTTTGTTGAGGTGTAAGAAAGATGGTAATCGCTCAACCTCTTAAAGGTACTGGGACGTGACGAGTGCCTATTTTAGCTCTTGAACTAGCAAATAACATATAGGCTCTACTGAAGCATTCCTATGTCACAGGTTTATGAAATTTATATCATGCATTAAACAATGTTTATATTATCTTTTCATGAAAAATTAAATCACTTATCTCCAATAGAATATTTATAGGATGTCCCCAAATAAGGTAATTAGAAAATAAATTCTTATGCATGGTTCATCAGTTAGGTACACATATCTCATAGAATTTTAGTCAGACCTCTCTAATTTTTTTGTGGCACAATAAGAACATATCAAATGACAAAATGAATGCACTACTTTCTTGACTAAACATCACATGTGTAAAAAATTTAAAAAAATTATTAACATAATTTTTTTCCAAACTTTTCCTTAGATTTGAATTTTTAAAAATGCAATGATGAAGTTTAAAAGAAAACCACTCCATTCATTTTAAAGAGTTAAATAATATGTACCTGCCACAAAAATTTCATGACTCTATCTTCATTAGTTTATGAGATAAGTGTACCTAAGTTTTGAAAAATCAAGGTTACGGGAAAATGCAAAAAACTGAAAACGTGTATTTTGTACTTCACTCACCAATCTAGAACATTCCAGCCCCATACTCATCCTGCTCCTGTGTTTCTTGGTCCTCTCTCCTCCTTTTGGCATTCCTCTTTCTTGTTCTGGCCTCTTTAGTCATTTGCAAAGCAAACTTTTCACCGTCTTCGAAGCGCTTCTTGTCAATGGTGTAAAGTGCAGTTTTTGTATTTGAGCCCACTTCAATGCCCAAACTCTCCAACACATTTAGTCTACTTACAGAACCATCATCAAAACAGATGACTGCATCTAATACATCCAGTTTTAAGGTTTTTAAACCCACAAAAACTGTTTTTGGGATGCGCTCCCATATACAATGATTAAAGCTTTCATTAGTGTTTTGTGTATTCCCATGTAAGCATTTTTTCAATAGCTCCTGGTTGCTGAGGTCCCTAAAGATGGGTTTTATTTCATCCATCACAGCTGGAGGCAGTGAATGCTGATGGGAATACTTATTTCCAGTGACTGAAGCTTTATTGTACCCACACCAGCAGTCTTCATCTGTACCTGGAGGACATAACGTGTGATATGGCTCCTCATCTGTGCTATACTTGTGGAAGTATATTGCCCACACTGCTCTTCTCATTTTTTCTACATCTTTTCCAGCATTCCTCCTTATGGCCAGTCCATAATAGGTTTGCAACTGATCTATTGCACTATCTGTTAGCCGCCCTCTCCCTGTTAGCGGTTTACCATCAGAACATTTTTTACCTTTCATGTCTTTACATAATTTTCTTAGTCTTGTTCCCATTCTCTTTTGCACATATGCACAGCACTCCAGCTTACTTACTTCCACATTCCCAAAAACATTTCATTCTTCAACTTTCTTATATCCCTTTGAGTCCCCATCTCTTAAGTAATTCACATACCTGACCTGATATAAATTCTCAGACCTCTGAAAAATTTTTACTACTCCATCGCTCTCCATCCCACCACTGAAGCCATCATAATTTTTCATGCAAACATGTCCAGGCTGGTCTGATTTACAATTATGGCAGAATTTTGTCAAACATTCGACATCAATTACTTTCCCATTGTCTAGTGAAGTTGCAGTGATGACACCATTGAGGGAAGTGTGGCCTCGCTTCTGCCAGGACCCATCGAAAGCAGCAGTTATGTCCCTACTGTTTTCATTTAGAGCCACTGCTTCTTCTATAGCATTTGTCATAGATTTTTTTGCTACTTCTTCCAGACATTTCAACAGCTGGGAAGTGCAGAAATTAAATTTGGCAGTTGGTGGTGGGAGATCCATTATACCACACAGAGTTTGTGCTGGCTTCCTGCCTCTGCCAATACTTCTCATTCCATATACAAATCTTAAATTTACTTCATAACATTTTGTTTTCCCTACCTTATTGGATGTCATACTTGAAGCAGACTCTTTACACTTATTACAAACAACAGACAGTTTAGTTGCAAGCCCTCTCCTACTATTTTTATTTTCTGTAAGTTCAACACAGTCGACGCCACTACAATACTTACACTGTACAGTTTTCTTCACCAAATTAGATAATAATTGAATGTCCACAATGATAAAACCCTTTGAATATCCCTCATCACTAAAATAAAAGTTGTCATCACACTCTGGTTTTATGTGAGACAATTTTCTTGCAGAAGCTGAATGCACTTCTCTACTGCAGCTAGGCTCTGACAGGTTATGTTCACTTATATTATGTTTGCTTTTACTTACATTACCATTAAACACGGGTTTTCTTTTGCCAAACTTCTTTAATCTGCCCATTTTTACTACACACACACACACACACACACACACACACACACACACACACACACACTAATAATGCTGAATAAAACTGATGCAAATAACACCACAAAGATTCTTTTTGCAACAAAATTTACACGAGGTTATTCAAAACGAAACAGGAGTGCTTTCCACTGGGCTGTGTTATGCTCTTTGCAGTTTCAGAGTATCCAGAAGCACCAACAGCAGCAAAGAAATTTACCCGGTCAAAATATTCCAATAAATAGCACAGAAATTATAACATATTTAATAAGTTGAATTGGGCATTTAAAAAAGGGGCGTGCAATTACGACGCCATTTTTAAATTCCATATTTTAGGGCATTTAAACCCAGAAACCCCTACAATATATATATATATATATATATATATATATATATATATTTTGGATAGAGAATTTATTCAAGAATTCGAAAACAATGAAAACAAAAAATGACATTTTTGGCCGATTTTCACGTCCTAGTACCCTTAAGGCTCAATGCATAACAGCTTTTCTGCCGGGAGGTGTTTCAACGTCCACCCTACAGCCCAGATCTCGCTCCTAATCAATACGGTTGGAATTCCCGATCATGGATAACTACTTTACATCTGTGAAATTGTTTATGCATCTCGCTGAAAAAAGGGATTTGCGCTACGGGAACTTGACAGGAAAATAGAACTGAAAATTGTCCTCTCAGAATTCAAGAAAAAAAAGTGACAGATTCACATGACTTCAGAACCTGTAATAGCGTCCTTATTGTTCGAAAGAATGATAACAGCGTTGTTACAGCAGCTACTAACTTTGAAAACATGTCTATATCCACTAAATTTAGATGGTGAAGTGAAAAATAATGTAAAGTTTCCATTTCTCAGCCTATACTATTTTCTTCGAACAACAATGGAATGGTAGGAGTACATTAGATCGATCAGTATGTGACTTCATACAGATCCAGAATGGTCAGAAGACATTATGATAGCCAATATTCGCATACATCTTGGACGATAGTGTAGTAAATGCGTGGTTACTCTACAGGAAACAAAATACTGGAAAAAACTTCAACAATTTCGACGTTTTTTTGGAAATAGCACTGCTAAAAGCATACGGACAACCAACATATCAAGAAAAAAGTGCACCTACGAAAATTAAGGATGTGTGGTTATATGGACTAAACCACTGGTTCAAAGAGAAGATGTAGCTGAGTGCAAGGACAAACCCAAATTTTATATGTTGCAAATGTAAAATATGTCTTCACCGTAAATGTTTCACAGAATACACAACCAGTAGTAAATATATGACAATTGTTATCTAAAGTAAAATAAATACGTGGCAAGAAGTGATTTTGAGTGATTAAAGGGATCTTATTGTTATAAAATACCTAAAATAAGAAACAGCAATGTAACTGATCAGTGTGCATAGCGTCCGATTTTTCGGACGGCCTGTATTTCTCAAAGAAGAAAAAAATAAAAAGTTTTATTGCTTAATACGTGTTCAACTGATGCTAAACAGCAAATTTTCACGAAAAAAATTATTTTAAATACATAATCCAACTTTATGCACTAATGGGTTAATGTAACTTTGAAAATATTGAGATTAGGACAAATGTTTATATGACATTTTGTGCTCAGAATGTTTTCGGAAATAAGCTCCGCAAGTGACGATAAATCCTGGTGCATAAATCAATCAATCAATATATCAGACTACGTTATAAAATGGCAAAATATAAAACAGAACGATCGCTAGGATCTCCACTGTCGAACATGAACTTTTGTTAACGACCGCTAGATGAAAGTATTGGTTGCAATCTATTAACTCCATGCAATTCCATCAGGGTTATAACGTGTCTTCTTTTGCAGTCGCTAGATGGTAGCATACAAAAATTGATACGAGTTGTCTTGAAAGTGCATTAGGTAGATCTATATGTTATTTGAGATCAGGTGTTTTGTACGAGATCCATAGTTTTAACCTAGTAAAGAATGTAAGATACAGAGAATTCAGCGCGTCCTAATTTTCCTTATTTATGTCGAGCGTTTAGAGACTTTTTCACATTCATTAGTTGACTTTGCTGTAATAAAGACAGAGGAAACAGTCGTTTGTGCAAGACTGCAGTCATTGCTGGCCGTTTAGATACAAATAATCGGAGCTAACTGCGTAACAAGCACATTAAGAATAAAACAAAGCTCCGCTCTTCTATTATTTATAGCATCACACAAATATATTCTGCAGGCGTCTTTTAATACACAAGGGAAATAACTTTAACTCGTGAATTTCAAGTGCTGGAAGAGAGAACACACATAGGCCTACTATAGGTTTCTCTATTTTTATTTGTTTTTTCTAATGTTGCAAAAATGCTTAAGGAACTGAAAACTAACGATTGTATCTTAAGAAAACTTTTGTAATCCTCTGACCTCCAGTGTACTTAATATTGCATGTGTTCCGCTAGCTATGTGGTCGTGTAGCACTAGTCTTGTTTCTCAAAGAAAGGTGTCTTTCTTTTTAATCACACTAGGAAAAAGAAGGTTTGTGAGTAGCATTTTCTAGTAGCACAACACCGCAATGTTCTCGGGCCACCAACAATTGAATCAATGCAGAAAGGACTTAAGTCCAGAAAACCTACTTTTGAGTAAACTGAAAAAAAAAAAAAAGTTTAGCATTTTCTGGGTCACATTAAAATAACTTAGTTGTTATTTCGTCAAAATTATACAAATCTGTGGTATTCGGGTAAAGAGGGCTAAGTCATTTTTTTGTTTAGATGGAATTTTGTTTCCCAGATCAACATACAAGTTAAATTATAGGGGAGTATCGGACATTGGGTAATATCGGACAGTGAGTTTCTTTCATCTACAACCAGATGATAGTACCTGAATGACATGGTTACGTTTCTGTGATGTCGCATACAGTTACGTAACCACGTCATTCAGGTACTACCATCTGTGGTAGATGAAAGAAACGCACTGTCCGATATTACCCGATGTCCGATACTACTCAACTCTCCCCTACAAGTGAGTGTGCAGAAATCAAAAGAATACTAGCATTTGCTGTGCTTTATTTGTGTAGAAAATTATTTGCAATAAGGGTTCGAAGTTCAATTTACATTTATCTCCAAACTCATTTTTATGACTTATCTTCCTTTACCCAAACAACATAGATATATGCTAACTGATTAAACATTAAATAGAAAAAATTTCACTTGTAATTTGTGTGTTATTATTTTTAAAACTGTTGGGCTTAAGTCCTTTCTACAATCAACAGACATTAACAGTTTTAACTGGTTAATTAGTTAATTATGTTAGTAAAAGTATATTACCGGTTGTTCTGTATGATTGTGAAACTTGGACTCTCACTTTGAGAGAGAAACGGAGATTAAGGGTGTTTGAGAATAAGGTTCTTAGGAAAATATTTGGGGCTAAGAGGGATGAAGTTACAGGAGAATGGAGAAAGTTACACAACACAGAGCTGCACGCATTATATTCTTCACCCGACATAATCAGGAACATTAAATCCAGACGCTTGAGGTGGGCAGGACATGTAGCACGTATGGACGAATCCAGAAATGCATATAGAGGTGTTAGTTGAGAGGCCGGAAGGAAATATACCTTTGGGAAGGCCGAGACGTAGATGGGAAGATAATATTCAAATGGATTTAAGGGAGGTGGGATGATGGTAGAGACTGGATTAATCTTGCTCAGGAAAGGAACCAATGGCGGGCTTATGTGAGGGCGGCAATGAACCTCCGGGTTCCTTAAAAGCCAGTAAGTAAGTAAGTAAAAGTAGCCCACATGAAATATGCAACAAGAAGTATATTCAAGTAGGCTATGTTCAGACGGACAGGCGGGCGGGCGGGCGGGCGGGCGGGCAGGCAGGCAGACAGATAGATGAATAGATAAATAGGTAAATATTTAATAGGTAAACAGGAAAATAGATAAATAGATAAGTAAATAAATAGATAAATAAATAAGTAGATAAATATATAAATAGTTAAATAAAAATAAATAAAAAAACAAATTTTGCTTAAACTCTCGAGCAATATTCTTAATATTTACGCTATTTCCTAAGAGTTGAATAACATTTACGTTGTCAAAAATACTCAGACGTGAACATGTTTGTGACATGATGCCTTACCGGTATGCGGGAGCTTGGATTCTCATCACCACAACAGACCACGTTGTACTATTTTTTGCTGCTTTCTTTAGACTCAAACGCTTTCTACTAAATCGGTGGAGCAATGTAGCCTACAGCTGAACACTATACTCCAAAGATGGTGGCCTATAAGTCTTTTATTGTCGGACCATCGGATCTGTGCCCCTTCAGCGTTGTCGTCGTTCTTGGAAAAGTTAACGCCTGTACTCACTCCATTCCAACCGCTTTCCTCCCACCACGTTAAACAGCAGGTCACGAACCTTGCCGAATAGGGATGTTGCCAAACTTCCGTCAAACGGCGTCATAAATAACTGGTCCTCCATGCTACAATATTATTTCTTTCAATCTAAATACATCTTGCATTTCTACATTTTTTAAACCCAAATCCCATGTCTCGAACTATTTTCAGTAGTTTTTCTCTCCAACCTTGCAAATTATTACTTTTCAGTCATTTATTCAATGTTGAAACTTCTTTCTGAACGGCATGAAATTCTTGTATCTTTCTTCTTAAAATACATCGGTTCATATCATCTACAATAATTAAAAGTTCCCTTGGTCTGTTCTTCTCTGGTGATTCTAGCTTTTCATCTCCTGCACAGACTCCCTATCTCCTGATTTTCTTTATTAGGAGTTCTGACCTGTCTATATAAATTCCAGTACATAAAATGTTGTATTATTAGTATTAGTTAAGTAAGTAATTTTAATACATAATCAGTTGAAATAAAATGAGCCTCACCTGTGATATCAGTTGCTCTTTTCGTTTTTTATAGGAAACAGGTATTGACCTGTTTGTTTCTCTTCATCGCAAAATGCTATTACGTACTTGCTTAATAATATTTCTTTCGCCACAATATTCATGTTGAGTTGGCAACACTGGACTGCAAGTGCAAATATTGTAAACTGTCCCGCAAGAAGGCCAAAATTGTGAGTAGTGGGGGACAGAAAGGGAGAGAGATAGAAAAGATAGAGATAGGAATGCAGGGACAGAAATGAATTACCGAGGCTGAGAAGGAATTAGTGTTCAGTTCGCATATCTTACGGGGGCACAGATCCGATGGTCCGACTATATCACTCTTTTTCAAGCCACATAAGATTGTGACTGGTGGTATAACAAACGTGAAACTACGCATCTCTGGCCTAGAATTATTTGAACGCATTCATCTCGATCTAAAGCCGCATATTCTGAAAATTCTCAACACAATTAATCACAGACTGAGTGACGACTCAGCCGCGTTGGTATCTCTGGAATGCGTCTTGCAGTAAGATGTTTGCCACCTGCGAGCAGACCACTTGGACCATTACAAACATTATCGCTGTAGCGGAGGCAATAAAAACCAACAAAGGATACAAAATCCAGAGCAAGAACGCGCGGAATGCGGGGCATTAAAACGGTTGGGCGACATGGAAGATGCGTACCGCAAGGAATTCGTCATTGGCTCGGAAACCACATGAACCCTTTGTTGTGAAATTCTTCCCATACGTCAGTTGAGTTTCAAAATTCTAACTAAAATCAGTAACAATTCTTCGCAACGTGGTCACTGGGATGCATTCTTTACAGTCAAACCTATAAAACTAAATTATAGAGAAATTTTACATTTCTGTAAAAGTTGAGTGCCAGTCTGGCACTGGCTTTGCAAGGATTCATTTCACTAACGTTTTTTAACTCATTTTTCACGCCAAAATTATTAGAATGAATAACAATTTTAACAAAAATTAAGGATATAATACAGGACAATACGTTACATACTCAGTGCCGAAAAATAAATGTCTTACATTACCCATACGGGGAATGGAAACACGCACCGCATTGTTTGGAAGTGCATAAGCCTACGCTATCCTAATATTCAAGGCAAAATACTATTAATATTTGGACAATATATGTAATAATAAAAAAGAATGAATAAATTAATATAAGAATAAATTTAATAACCCAGATGTTTAACGAGCACTGCCTTCAAGTATAGTGTAATATTGGCCCTAGGACTTATGATAAATTAAGAAATATAGTTAACTCTTACTTACTGGCTTTTAAGAAACCCGGAATTTCATTGCCGCTCTCATATAAGCCCGCCATTGGTCCCTATCCTGAGTAAGACTAATCCATTCTCTATCATCATATCGCACTTTTCTCAAATAATTTTAATAATATCTTCCCAACTACGTCTCGGCCTCCTCAAAGGTCTTTTTCCTTCCGGCCTCCCAACTAACACTCTATATGCATTTCTGGATTTTCTCATACGTGCTACATGCCCTGCCCATCTCAAACGTCTGGATTTAATGTTCCTAATTATGTCAGGTGAAGAATACAATGCGTGCAGTTCTGTGTTCTGTAACTTTCTCCATTCTCCTGTAACTTCATCCCTCTTAGCCCCAAATAGTTTCCTAAGAACTTTATTCTCAAACACCCTTAACCTCTATTCCTCTCTCAAAGTGAAAGTCCAAGTTTCACAACCATAAAGAACAACCGGTAATATAACTGTTTTATAAATTCTAACTTTTAGATTTTTTGACAACAGACTGGATGATAAAAGCTTCTCAACCGAATAATAACAGACATTTCCCATATTTATTCTTTGTTTAATTTCCTCCCGAGTATCATTTATATTTGTTACTGTTGCTCCCAGGTATTTGAATTTTTCCATCTCTTCAAAGGATAAATTTCCAATTTTTATATTTCCATTTCGTACAATATTCTCGTCACGATACATAATCATATACTTTGTCTTTTCGGGATTTACTTCCAAACCTATTTTTTACTTACTTCAAGTAAAATTCCTGTATCTTCCCTAATCGTTTGCCGATTTTCTCCTAACATATTCACGTCATCCGCATAGACAAGCAGCTGATGTAACCCGCTCAATTCCAAACCCTCTCTGTTATCCTGGACTTTCCTAATGGCATATTCTAGAGCAAAGTTAAAAAGTAAAGGTGATATCATAATATAAAACTTCCCTCTTAACCGAGTCATATGCCTTTTTGAAATCTATGAATAACTGATGCACTGTACCCTTATACTCCCATTTTTTCTCCATTATCTGTCGAATAAAATATATCTGATCAATAGTTGATCTATTACGCCTAAAATCACACCTATGATCCCCAATAATTTCATCTACATATGGAGTTAATCTTCTCAAAAGAATATTGGACAAAATTTTGTACGATGTCAATAAAAGTGATATTCCTCGAAAGTTACTACAGTTAGTCTTGTTCTCCTTCTTAAAGATAGGTACGATTATGGACTCCTTCCATTGTTTTGGTACAATTTCCTTTTCCCAAATAGTAAGTACAAGCTTATAAATTTCATTAGATAATACACTTCTACCCTCTTATATTAATTCTGCTGGAATTTCATCGATACCTGGAGACTTGTAATTTTTCAGATTCTCTATCGCAATTTCGACTTCATAGAGTGTGGGTTCGGATATAAATGGCTCAGCAGTTTGTATTTCAATTTCGTCCCGATTATTTCTATTTGGCCTATGTATATTTAGTAGTTGACCAAAATAGTTTTTCCATCTGTTCAGGATTGAATGAGAGTATATTAGTATTAGTATTAGTATTTATTTATTTAACCTGGTAGAGATAAGGCCGTCAGGCCTTCTCTGCCCCTCTACTAGGAGATTCCAACTATAATATGAAGAATAAAATTATAATTAGTATTAAATTTACAATTAAAATTACAAATAAAATTACAATTAGTATTAAATTTACACTTACAAGTACAATAAAAATCTAAGTACGAAGAGATTACCTGACTAATTAAAGCTAGATAATTTATCATAGAAAAACAAAGAATATTTTATATTTACTGAATTACAAATTAAACCTAGAATAAAAAAATTGTGTAGTCATGAAATTACTGGATATTGAAATATTTTGTGATAGATTAAGGAAACTATTTACAAGAAATCAGTTACTGACCAAGTGCCTAGTAAGTTTGCGATTGAATTCAATTTTATTTCGACAGTCCCTGATGCTAGCAGGTAGCGAATTCCAGAGTCTTGGCAGGGCTATTGTGAAAGAGGATGAGTATGAGGAGGTGCGATGAGATGGTATTGTTAGTATTGTTTTATGACGAGAGCGTGTGTTCAGTTTATGTTGGGAAGAAAGGTAGGCGAAGCGAGACGACAGGTACGAAGGAATAAAAGAGTTCAAGATTTCGAAGAGAAAGAGAAGTGAATGTAAATTTATTTTCTTATCTAGTTTAAGCCCAACCTATTGCTTCCAGGGATGGGGTAATGTGATCATATTTACGAACATTGCTTACAAAACGTACACACAAATTATGAGCACGTTGAAGTTTAGTTTTGTTGTCGCTGGAGAGGTCAGTCAGTAAAATGTCAGCATAGTCAAAATAGGAAAATACAATATATATATAGTTAGACCATAGGATCTGTGCCCCCGTAAGATATGCGAACTGAACTCTAATTCCTTCTCAGCCTCGGTAATTCATTTCTCTCCCTGTATTCCTATCTCTCTCTTTTCTCTCTCCCTTTCTGTCCCCCACTACTCACAATTTTGGCCTTCTTGCGGGACAGTTTACAATATTTGCACTTGCAGTCCAGTGTTGTCAACTCAACATGAATATTGTGGCGAAAGAAATATTATTAAGCAAGTACGTAATAGCATTTTGCGATGAAGAGAAACAAACAGGTCAATATCTGTTTCCTATAAATCAGGCAACGAAAAGAGCAACTGATATCACAGGTGAGGCTTATTTTATTTCAATTGATTATGTATTAAAATTACTTACTTAACTAATACTAATAATACAACATTTTATGTAATTTATATAGATAGGTCAGAACTCCTAATAAAGAAAATCAGGAGAGAGGGAGTCTGTGCAGGAGATGAAAAGCTAGAATCACCAGAGAAGAGCAGACCAAGCGAACTTTTAATTATTGTAGATGATATGAACCGATGTATTTTAAGAAGAAAGATACAAGAATTTTATACCGTTCAGAATGAAGTTTCAACATTGAATAAATTACTGAAGCTTGCGAGAGAAGTAATAATTTCCAAGGTTGGAGAGAAAAACTACGGAAAGTGATTCGAGACATGGGATTTAGGTTCAAAAATGTAGAAATATAAGATGTATTTTGATTGAAAGAAATAATATTGTAGCATGGAGAACCAGTTATTTATGACACTATTTGACGGAAGTTTGACAACATCCCTATTCGACAAGGTTCGTGGCCTGCCGTTTAACGTGGTGGGAGGAAAGCGGTTGGAATGGAGTGAGTACAGGCGTTAACTTTTCCAAGAACGACGACAGCGCTAAAGGGGCACAGATCCGATGGTCCGACAATAGTTAACTCTAGCATTTTTAAATTAAAAATTGATGTAATTAGTATTTTGTTATTAGTGAATATTAAATTTTAAGTTATTTATTGTAATTTATTTATATAATTTTATTATAAGCCAGTTGCACATGATCAATTTGGAGTGACACGCAAAGTCTCACCGCATGAAGAAGTTTAGAGTCATGAGCTTCTAGGTTCCTGCGTTTATTCAACACAAACTGTCCTTTCTGACACAGAGCGTTTTAGTAAGTGACGCGGCTAGCACCAGCAAAAACAAGGTGGCTCGGGCTTGGATAGAGAATTAAATCAGCTGACACAACGCTCTCCGGGCCTCCACAACTTGGCGTTCCAATTAGACTAATTTCGCATTTAACAACAGAGATCTTGGCCGTGTTTATGACTAACTTAATTGCAGTGCAGGCAGAGTCTGGAATCTTCTCTTCAAACCTACGCCTCGTAATGAGAGTGTACGGCCGTTTAATGCTAATAATTGGATTATCTCGGAATGTCTCTTTGAAGACGTTTCAAAATTAAACACGCAGTAGCATCAGCAATGAAAAACACAAAATTCTCTTCCATGAATGCGTCCTAATAAGGAAAGGACATTATTTTGGGATTACCGATGTTAACAAATTGTGATCTGCATTTGAGTTAATAGTTTAAAATGAAATATGACACGTTTCATATTCTCTGCGTCCGCGGACGTCGCGAAAGTTGGCTCCGTCTATGCAAGCTGGAATGCAACGCCTATACCGCCACCGGTAAGGAAAATAACACAGTTATTACTTTTACAGGACAATCAAAATCCACATATTGATATTCTATGTTCAATAATTACTCACCATAATTAAAAATGACCTTGGAAATTTTCCTCTAATTTCATGCCTCTTTAATAAATTATCGAGAATATAAGGGGTTGGGGACAACTCGCCACAGAAAATTGGCCACAGAGGCAACTCGCCACATAATTGAAATTCGTATCAAAGACAATTCGCCACATTGAAATTCGTATCAAAGACAATTAGCCACACATTAAAATTCAAGGCAATACTCAAATTCGTAACAACTCATAATATACTGTATTTCTATGGTAACACAAGACAAATCCAGAAGCTGTAAACTAATTCGGAACTATGGCGGAAGAAATTCGCTTCACAAAATCAGAAAGAGGCTCTGAAAAATTAATATATCTTGGCTACATGTACACGAGACTTAGAGAAAATAAGAATGGAGTTGTTTGGCGCTGTGACATGCGTGGTGGGTGTAATGCAACTGTCACGTTATCAGAAGATGGAAGCAGTGTCGTCAAAGAACCGTCTGAACACAAGAATCATTCTGCAGACTGGGGAAGGATTAAGGCAAAGGAATGTGTAGAGAACATGAAGGCAAGGGCAGGGACTTCCCGAGAACCAACGTCTGTCATTATTCAAAATGAGTTACAGCGTATTGCAAGCGAAGCCAATGTGAATCTACCGAAAAAACCATCTATTAAAAAAACTCTGCGCCGTTCCAGGAAGCAGCACCTAATACCTGAACCAAGGAATATTGACGAACTGAGCTTTATAGTCGACAGATACACTAAGACCGCACAAGGAGAAAGGTAGTTGTTGTATTTTGAACCGGAGGACAACGTCAAAATTATCATATTTGCCACTAATTCATATTTAAATAAATTGTTACGGTCCCATTTTTGAATAATGGATGGTGTGGCAAATTGTATATCCGTGGCAAATTGTCTATTTGTGGCAAATTGTTTATCTGTGGCGAATTGTTCCTATTACCAATTTTCTGTGGCCAATTGTCCCAGTTACCAATTTTCTGTGGCCAATTGTCCGGAACCGGAATATAAGATATTATTATAGGCCATTCGTTATCTCGTGAAACCTACTTCGGCGTAAAGTGAAGCAAAAAGTGGACTGAGAAACTTCCCTGCCTCGCTATGCTTCCGCTTGCAGTTAGCTAGGTCACTTGCCCGTACCAAAAGGTTCTTACTCTGAGTTACGGCTCACGCATCCATTTGGTTCCACGAGGTAACGAATGATCTATAACTTTGTAATGTTCGCAGTTTTGTTTCCTTTTTCATAGGAATTGTTACTACTACAGCTCCATGCCAACCAACAACAGAACTTCCAGAATAAAAAAACTACTCTGTACAAAGTAAAAAGTTTAGCTTTGAATTCATTACTAGCGTATTTATAAAGTTCCATGTTCATCACTTGGTCAAAACCATCTTTGTAGTAAAATTTGCATTTAAAATAAACCTCTAGAGTAGATCGACTTTCATATTTTAAATATCTACGCTACAATTTGAATTATGAATTGTAAACGGATATATCGAACTTAGGGTTAAGACACAAATTAGATTTACTTTAAATGTTATTTTAAGTGATCGTGCTTCATTTAATTTAGGATGCTTCTTGTTAATATTATTATACTATTATTATTATTATTAATTATAGTTGTTTATTATTAATTGTCATTATTGAGTGTAAGTGCCAATGCCACCACATATTTACCCACTTCCAGTGTGAATAAATACATATATTCATTCATTCATTCATTCATAGTGTTCTGCCTAAGGGCACATCTTTCACTGCAAACCCAACTTTCTCCAATCTTTCCCATTTTTTGCCTTCCTCTTTGTCTCAGCATATGATCCATATATCTTAATGCCATCTATCATCTGATATCTTCTTCTGCCCCGAACTCTTCTCCCGTTCACCATTCCATCCAGTGCATCTTTCAGAAGGCAATTCCTTCTCAAACAGTGACCCAGTCAATTCCTTTTCCTGATCAGTTTCAGCTTCATTCTTTCTACACATACTCTTTCCAACACAGCTTCGTTTCTTATTCTGTTTGTCCATTTCACACGCTCCAGCCTTCTCCATATCCACATTTCAAATGCTTCTATTCGCTTCTTTTCACTTCGTCGTATTGTCCATGTTTCTGCCCCATACAATGCTACACTCCACACAAAGCACTTCACTAGTCTCTTTCTTAGTTCTTTCTCCAGAGGTCCGCAGATGATGCTCCTTTTTCTATTAAAAGCCTCCTTTGCCATTGCTATTCGATGCACTATCACCTTTACTTTTTAACTTCGCGCTAGAATATGCCATTAGGAAAGTTCAGGATAACAGGCAGGGTTTGGAATTGAACGGGTTACATCAGCTTCTTGTCTATGCGGATGACGTGAATATGTTAGGAGAAAATATACAAACGATTAGGGAAAACACGGAAATTTTACTTGAAGCAAGTAGAGCGATCGGTTTGGAAGTAAATCCCGAAAAGACAAAGTATATGATTATGTCTCGTGACCAGAATATTGTACGAAATGGAAATATAAAAATTGGAGATTTATCCTTCGAAGAGGTGGAAAAATTCAAATATCTTGGAGCAACAGTAACAAATATAAATGACACTCGGGAGGAAATTAAACGCAGAATAAATATGGGAAATGCGTGTTATTATTCGGTTGAGAAGCTCTTATCATCCAATCTGCTGTCCAAAAATCTGAAAGTTAGAATTTATAAAACAGTTATATTACCGGTTGTTCTGTATGGTTGTGAAACTTGGACTCTCACTCTGAGAGAGGAACATAGGTTCAGGGTGTTTGAGAATAAGGTTCTTAGGAAAATATTTGGGGCTAAGCGGGATGAAGTTACAGGGGAATGGAGAAAGTTACACAACGCAGAACTGCACGCATTGTATTCTTCACCTGACATAATTAGGAACATTAAATCCAGACGTTTGAGATGGGCAGGGCATGTAGCACGTATGGGCGAATCCAGAAATGCATATAGAGTGTTAGTTGGGAGACCGGAGGGAAAAAGACCTTTAGTAGTATTTTTAGTAGTAGTATTTATTTATTTAACTTGGTAGAGATAAGGCCGTCAGGCCTTCTCTGCCCCTCTACCAGGAGATTTCAACTACTATATCAACAATAAAATTACAATTAGTAGGGAGGCCGAGACGTAGATGGGAGGATAATATTAAAATGGATTTGAGGGAGGTGGGGTATGATGATAGAGACTGGATTAATCTTGCACAGGATAGGGACCGCTGGCGGGCTTATATGAGGGCGGCAATGAACCTTCGGGTTCCTTAAAAGCCATTTGTAAGTAAGTAAGTATTCTCCTTTTGACTTCCTGGCAGCAGCTCATGTTATCGCTTATAGTACACCCTAAGTATTTGAAGCTGTCCACTTGCTCTACTGCCTCCTTTAGAATTTGCAAGTTTACCTTCTTTACTTTTCTTCCTATGACCATGGTCTTCGTCTTGTTGGTATTTATCTTCATCCCATACTGCTCACAGTTGTCATTTAACTCCAGTAGTATGCCCCTCTTCTGCTAACAACGCCATATCATCAGGTAATCTTACACTCTTTTTTCTTGTTCCTCCTACTATCACTCCTCTCATGTTCTGAAAACAATTCTTCACTAAATCCTCCAAGTAGATGTTGATCAGGGTAGGTGATAAAGGGCATCTTTGTCATACTCCTCTCCCTGTTTCACTTCTTTCTGACATTTCTTCTCCTATCCTGACTTTGACTCATTGCAACCCCGGGCCATAAGCTTGAAACGGTGAACCAAAAAGGTGTACGTCAAATTACCCATAGTTCATCTCTTTTTCCGGTGTGTTTATCAGCTATTTTGTTCATATTATTACGATCACAAATTGTTTCATGTTGTGAATATTTCCAAAGTGTAGCCAAGTTCAGAAAGTGTTACTTTTTTTTTTTTTTTTTTAAATAAGCTAATATTATGTTCGGCTCAACTGTAGAATATGTCCGTTGATATGTTCCCCTATGCTTTAACATATAAAGGAGTGCCAACATACTTCTTGACAAAAAAAAGAATGTGAAAATAAATGTTCAGTCCATGTCACAACCGTAACACTTTTAATAAATATACAGTGAAATTTACATCGATACAATAATCTGCTAATACTCCTGTTACCTCCACATCCATTCTAAACCGTTTACGTATGACCGAAACCGATAGTAGCAATTCAATATTTGACGATTGGCGGTATTTCGCGGAGGATTACGGGGCATAGAAGGTGCAGTTTGACGTCATATCCGTCACACAGATA